>NW_020797888.1:4557537-4774342 GCF_003369625.1 Aspergillus mulundensis
GGTAAGGCTATAATAAAAAACTACTATTTAGTATTAGGAGTAGGAGCAAGGGCCTTTATAAATACCTTTTTTTTTTATTTAGTATTTTTTAAAAAAAAAGGCGTGACGGGCCTGTTTTTTAAAAAAAAGATATTAGTAAACTAGTAGCTATCCTAGCTATTATTAAAATAGGCCAGGGGCTGTCTAGCAGCAAGCTAAAAAAACTAAATAAGTTTTTAAATAATTAAAGCTAAAACCTTTATTACATGGACCTTAGGGCTTATTTTTTTTTTATAAGCCTTTATTACTAGTTTAACTTAGTAAGTAAACGCGTTTTAGTAATAAAGGCATTTATTATAGTTAGCAGGATTTATATATTATAAAAAGGCAATATTTTTTTTTATATAAAACAGCAGGGGGAGGCAAGTGCCCTTAATATAAATATAATAAAAGTAGTTATACTTAATAGCTAAATAAATATAATAATTAAGGCCATTAATTAACCTATTATTTTTACATGCTTAAACATATTTTGCACACCGCAAGCAAACCTATTTTTTATTAGCTAATATTTATATTAAAACTATTTTACTAATAAACCGGTTAAGAACAGGAAGTACTTATAAAAAAAAAAAGGCTAAAGGCTAAAAAAAAAAAAGCTTAAGGGGGTAATAGCATAAAACCCATAGCAAGGGTGTTAGCAAGGGTAAAGGCTAGCATAGCATTAAATAAAGTAAAAAAAAACAAGCTAAAAGGCGCGGGGGCTATAATTAAATAATAAGGTAGTTATTATAAATTAAAAGTTAGTATATTTAGCGGAGTGGCGGCGGAGTATTACTAATTAATAGTTATTAAAGTAAAAAAAACTTACTAAATTATTACCTATAATCTTACTATATATTTTAAAGGCGCTTATTAAACATAAGTTATACTACTTGTTGCTATTATTACTACCTAAAAACTAATTAAAATTAAAGTTCTTAAAATTAACGGGGGACTAGCGTAAAAAAAAGATTAGGAATATTAAGGGCTTTTAAAGTTAGTAAAAATATTATACTAAAGGGGTTTTATAACTATACTATAATAAGAGTATAAAGGGCGGAGGTAGGGGTATTTTAAATTACTATAGTTATAGCCAGGCGCTTTTTTTTTACTTGCTAAAAAGCCAGGGCAGCGCCTAAAAGGGCTTTTCTTTTAGCTATAATAAAAAAAAGGTAACTTTTTATCTAGTAAAAAGTTTAATAAGTTTAAGAGTTTATAAAACTATAAACTATATTATAATTTATACTTTTATACTAGGCATTATTAAAGCGCCGCCTTTCCCCTTTTAATTATAAATAAATATTATATTTTATTTAAAGCGCTATAAATAATAAGTATAAAATACTAAATTTAATATATTAAATAATATTTTAATAAAGTTAAGAATAGCAATAATAAAGCTATATTTAATATTAATATTAATAATAATAGTGGTGTTTTATTATTATTTTTTTTTGGTTTAGCGGCGGGTCGCGGACAACCCTTTAATTAAGGGAGGGAAAAATTATTAAGGCTAATATTTTTTTATTTAATATTACTAGAGCTAATCCACTATTAGTTTAAAGTTAGTACTTAAGCTTTAGCCTTAAGCCGCCAAGGCTTGGCATACCTTATTATTATGTTAGGCTATATAACTTAACTAGGTTATTAATATTTAAGGTTTTGGCCACTAGTTAGGCAAGGCTAAAATAAGCCTTAAATATAGGCTAAAGTAGGGACCCGTGCGCAAAGTATTTAAACCTATATTTATTTTTTAATTAGGAATAGCTTAAGCGTAGCTTAAAGGTTTATAAAGGTGGCCTTAAGGCTAGCCTTTTTTAAAATTTTTAAGTAACCCTTTTAATATTATTTAACAGGGTTTAAAATACTCCATTTTTATTAGTTAGATTCCTTTGTTAATATCTTTATTGTTAGTAGAGATCTTCGAGACTTGTCGGTCTTACAATGTTAAAAAATAGTAGCTTAAAAATTATTAAGTAAATAAAGTAAAAATAAAGCAGCTAAAATAATTACACGGTGTAAAAAGTAAAAAATAAAAATTAAAGTATTTATAATAGGTATGTATATTATTACAGCATGCCTTATTTATATATATATATATTAATAGGCGGCTAAAAGTATATATTATAAATAGTATATTATTACTAAACCCTATAATAATATTAATAATAATAATATTAATAGTACTTATAAATTTTAAAGCCCTAAAAGTATAACCTATAATAAACCTGGCTTAAATTAGTATTAACCCACCAACCTAAATATATAAAAAATATATAATAGGATAGGATAATAGCATATAAGGGGTAGTATAATAATATATATAAAAAAAAATTAATAAGCTAAAGGCATGTACACAAAGGGAGTTACTTAAGCTATAAATTAAAATAAAAAAAAAGTTTAATAAAATTAAAAAAGCATTTAAAAAAAGCTTAATAAAAGGCTTAGAAAAATAATAAATATAATAAAAAAGTTAATAAAGTATTTAAATAGGGGCTAGTACGCCGGGGCCCAGGAATTAAAGCTTTTTTAAATTAAAGTTTTTTTAATAATAGGCAAATTTACAAGCTTAATTTATATAAAAATATTAACCATACTACCCTTAACCTATATAAACTAGGCCTTTTAAAATAATAATTACACGGAGAAATATTTATAATTATAAAATTAAAAAAAAAATAGCTATAAAAATTATAAAAAAAATTACTAAAACTATAAACAAGCGCTATATATAGGGAATATAAAAAACATGGTTTTTAAAAGCGTGGTAGCCAGGGCAAATAAAAAATTATGGGGTGCAAAAGTAATACCTACTAATACCTATAATACCCGGTAATAATGGGGCCCACTAACTAATTAAAGGATGAATAAAACCGGGCTGTTGTAGTTACGATATAAATATAAAGGATTTAAAATAGCAACGGGTGGCCCGTGCTTAAGTACATCTTGTCCAGGCTTGACCACTTATCAATCACCGGTTGTCATCTGGTCTTTCTACTCGGTGTAGCTCCTTTTGGCTAACTTTCAACAAGAGCAGTATGCTCAAAAAAGGAGAGAGCATATCGTTTAAGCCCGATCTCTAGTACCCCTGTCGCATCACGTGACTTCGCGATAAAGCGCGTTCTTCCGATTGAAGCATGACAACAGCGCGCCACGCGTCCAAATGTCCTCATGGATCCTCTTGAGCCCATATTGAGTGGGCTGAACACCGCTCAGAAAGCCGCGGTCACCTCACCGGCCTCAATACTCCAAGTTCTTGCTCCTCCCGGCTCAGGAAAGACCAGAACGTTGACCTCGCGCGTCGCGTATCTCCTCGCTCATAATGGATACCGCCCGCAAGATGTCATCTGCTGCACGTTCACCATCAAAGCCAGTCGGGAGATGCGGGAGCGGCTAGGTAAACTTGTGGGCGATCGGGTGCAGTCAAGGCTCATTCTAGGGACGTTTCACTCGATTTGCCGGCGGTATCTGGTGACATATGGCCATTTGATAGGACTAATGAAGGGGTTTGGGATCGCGGATTCCGGAGATTCGCTGGCGATTATAAGGGTTAATATTCAGTTTACTCTGATGAAGGTGGCGTTGGTTTGCTGATGATTTGTAGAGAATTGTGAAGCGGCTACAGCTCGGAATACAACCCAATACAGCGAGATCTCGGATATCGCACCAGAAAGCGCACGGCGTGTCTCCCGATGAAGTGGCATCGAAGCATAACAAGGAGAGCAAGATCCTGGAGCACCAAGAGTTTGTTCAAGTTTACCGAGAGTACGAGAAGGAGCTGGAGACGTCGAATCTGCTAGACTATGATGATCTACTGCTACGATGCGCGACGTTACTGAGGGAATATCCGCACTGTGTGTCCAATGTGCAGGTGGTCTTGGTGGATGAGTTCCAAGACACAAATCAAATACAGTATGACCTGATGAACCTTTTTGCGGCTCGGAACAGGCGCATAACGGTTGTTGGAGACCCGGACCAGAGTATCTACGGGTTTCGCTCAGCAGAAATCAAGAACCTCAAGCGGATGCAGCGACTATACAGCAACACGGAGGTCGTGCTTTTGGAGGACAATTATCGTTCCTCAGGTTCGATCCTCAAGTCAGCTCAAGATGTCATTGAGCAGGATTCATCCAGGCCGGCAAAGAATTTGCAGCCAACCCACACCTTCGGCACGCTGCCTGTATTGCGCAAGCTGCCTTCTGCCGAGGACGAAGCTCAATGGCTAGTGCTTGAGATCAAGAGATGCATGATTCTGACAGGAAAGTTATTGAACTACTCCGATTTCGCCATTTTACTCAGATCAGCGTCGCTGTCACGGCATATCGAGTCGGCCATGGGCAAACATGGAATCCCCTATCGGATGGTCGGGGGCCTGAGATTCTTCGACAGAGTCGAGATCAAGCTTCTTCTAGACTACCTACGAGTCATCAGCCACCCTGATAACACAGAAGCGCTCCTGCGTATCATCAACGTTCCTTCGAGGAAGATTGGGGAGGAGACCATCAGGTTGCTAGTGAGCGGGGCCGAAAAGGCCAACAAATCCTTATGGAACTACATCAAAGATGTAGCGCAAGGTCGCAGGTCGACCGAAAAGGCTTTGTCGAAGCCGGCTAGTCATGGGCTCTCCACTCTGGTCGGTCTGATCGAGTATTCCAGAGAGAAGCTCCGCCAGTGCTTCGATAAATCAGCGCCTCGTAAACTTTTAGAGATTGTGATGAAGAAGCTCTCTTTTCGGGAGTTCCTTACGGCTACCTATGGATCGAATGATGAAAATCGATGGGCCAACGTGGAGGAACTTATGACCCAAGCAGACGATGCAACCGCCGCCGAAGAAAATGAACAGGATGAAAACCTGCCTGAAATTGAGGGCATTGCTCAGCAGGAGGCACACGCTGGTGAGGAAGCACTGTCCCGATTCCTAGCAAATGTTGCTCTATCCACCGAGGTACAGCCCAAAGAAGGCGCTGAGGGAGAGGAGCAGTCGCAAGAGAAGGTTACAATCTCGACAATCCATGCGGCGAAAGGCCTAGAGTGGCCCGTCGTGTTCGTTCCGGCCGCGTACGAGGGTATAATTCCACATTCACGAGCAGAAGACTCTGACGAAGAGCGACGGTTGCTTTACGTGGCCATGACCAGAGCACAGGCCCTGTTATACCTGAGCTATCCGCTTCGGCAGGCCCGAGACAACGCGGAAACTAGTGTGACATCGTTTCTTCCACAGGAATTGATCACCTCACGCATGCGTACGGTTGGACCAAGACTGGAAGAGAAGGTTGTGTATGGAATCGCCGATATACTGCGCCGAGAACGCCCGACCGCTGCAGCTATGCTGGAGGGACTAGACTCTCTCCCTTCCGTATACGACGACAGATGGACTGAGGATGGGCAAGAGGCGCCAGGCACGGTTATCAGATGGGATGGTTCTCGAGCAACGGACGACGGACCAAACAGCAAACGGCGCCGATATGACAATGAGCAGTACTCGACAACCACGGCCTTTACAACCATGTCCTCAACGACCTATACAATGACCGGCTCGAGTTTCATGGCACCCACTACCATGTCCGGGTTCTCGACAGCCCGCGAGTATATAGCGACAACGACGCAGAAGCAGGAGCCGCCCGCGGAGGCAGAGCGCACGAATAAACAAAAACAGGCAGTTGCTCTCAATCGTCCACCTCCTTCTCAAAAGAGCATTGCGTCCTTTTTTGGCGGATCATCATCGCAGTCCACGCAGCAGACGAGGCTTGCCCAGCCTCCGCCTCCGCCTCCACAAAATCGCCCGGGTGCCATGGATTACCCTGGTAGGTCATTAGACGCCCGACCATCGAACGCGATCCCATCGCAGTATACCGGCCATCGACCAGGCCCCCCAACTCAACAATTCCGCCCGCCTCGCCCGGCCCTCGAACCTTCTGACCCAAACCGCTACACCTGGTTGGCTGCATCGTCGAAGCCCGCGGGCAAGGTAGATTCACCCAGCGATCAGATGAACACCAACACCATCTACAATAATGAAGGAGGGCGCAAGGAGTCTGTGGCCAACCAGGCAAACAGCGGTGCAGGCGTAGGACCAGGGATAGCGAGCGTCGGCGCCGGGGGTATGCGACCAGCGACCACGTTCCACACGACGACAATGTCAATGGTGCAGTCTCAAGGAGGGCCTGCGAGGAGAACGCTGGGGATCCGGCGTAGTATGAACGGATGGGAGGAGAGGATGAAAAGAGCGAGCAAGTGAGCTATGAGGTATCATTTGGGCACTGTTGCTGGGCATTTGGGCAGCAATGCCTCTTGTCTTGACTCTTGCCTTGTCCGCTACCTAGCTACGTGCATGGTCGTACAGAGTATGACGCAGGGCTGGTACTCCGTAGAGGCAGGGCAAGGTATGGCGGACGAGTCAGCGACTAAGCAAAGCAGGCAGGGAAAATCCCGCCATAGCCGACAGTAGTCGATCTATGCGCCATACCATACCGCTTAGATAGATAGGTATACAGAGCGCAGCCAACTCAATCTTACGAATCTAATGACGATCATCAAGCCAGTTTGAGTCTGTAGACTACGTACGCATCACTACTACCTTCCACATTCCAGTCACCGCTTCTCTGCCCTGTCCAACGCCCAGTTCACCCTGAACTCGAACTATTGAAGTCGTCAAAGTCTGGAACCTGTCCCTGAAACACGACAACTTAGACAGCTTAGACAAGAACAGAACAGTACCCCTTGACAATTCACTCGGTGTGGAGCCCCGAGATCTAGAATCAATGATTGTCACCGGCTAACCTGCATACCCGGCCTTCCACGTACGTATGGAGTATGGAGTAACTATGGAGTAGAACCAGGCTAGCTAGGTACTCCACGCTGGAGCAGGCGAGTCCGTGCATTGGTCTGAGGTCCTAGATGGCTGGAGCAACGCGGAGCGGTGAGGACTGACTAGGAACGACACCATACGATGCTATGATCTTCGTCAAGGTTCAGGTTCAGGTTCATGTTTTGGTCCTCGGTTGCTCGAAGGGGTTGGGACGAGAGACAGAGTGTAGCCGTAGCATAGTCCCCCTTCGTCGAGACCATGGGGAACTCCGTAGATCTTCGGCGATGGAAGGAAAAGCGTACCGAGTGGAACGGCAAATAGTCTTGCTCCCGTAAACAGAAGTGAACGGCCATTATTCCTCCAGGCTCCAACAGTGCAGGCTTCAGGCTCCAGTCGCAGATTGGATTTGGCAACTTGGCGGGCGTACGGTGCGGTGTGCCTAAGCTTCATGCACGCCGCACGGAGTCCTCCGCAGTCCGTACCTTAGGTACATTCTCCCCTGAAGTTGGGGCTGGGGAACAAAGGAGACGGCCGCTGGAGTCGACGTCAGCCGGCATACTGAAGCCTAGATACCGTACCTTGAAGCTAGTCCCAAGGAGGTAAAGCAGATTGAGCTCAGACTGAGACAAGCGAGCGAGAGCTTGGGCGAAACTGAGAGCGAGGAGCCAGGACTGAGTTGTACTATCCCGAGAATTCCCGTGTCACAGCGCAAAGCGAGGCGCGAGATTGCTTTTTCCCAGCCTAGATTTCCCGATACGGGGACTGGACCGGGCATTCAAGCCTCGTCTTGTCTGAGTCGTCAGCTGTGATGGCACCACGCAGGACTCAGGCTGGAGCCGAGTTATCCATGCGGTATCTTGTTGACGGCTCGCTCAATGCGGTTAGTGCACGTTATGTCATCAGGGGCCTGCTGCTAGGCTGCTTTGGGCATGGTCTATAATTAGCTGGGTGTCAGATGACTGTTGTATTGGTTGTAAATAACAGCTTATGATACAGGAGCTGTCCAATGAAAAGGGGAACTCGCAGTACTAGGCCGTTAGACACAATAGGGGAGTCTGGACTCGACTGTGCTCCTGCTCATCAGGCTGGACACAACAAAGACAAAGACAAAGCACAAGAGACAAGTCAACCGAGACAGCAGAAGAAACCAGAATCAGCCTCATCATATCCTGGTTGCCACTGTGGCGAGACACCTCAATGGACTCGTGTAAGATGCTTCAAGGTCTCGACTGTACTGTCCACAAGGCGATCGAGCGATCTCAGATTCCAGACCAGCACGGCGCATCCGGTTTGCCGCCTCGCTTTACAGAGAAGGAAAGGATAGCAAAGGAAGGCTCCTGAATATCCATCCCTGGAATGAGATGACGCTACGTCGACGCCTATCTCTTTCTGGCGAGCAGCATGGATGATGCACTGATGCAGACTTCTCCGTCCGGGGTCATCCAGCCAGCCGGATCGGTATAGCTCTAGCACGACTGCTAATTTGGTTTATTGACACCCTCTAGTCCTCTTTCGTACAGCTTCGTCCTTGCTTCCGGGGAGCATACAAAAGGCCTCCTTCGTCTCTTCCTACTCTTCTTTCCATCACCATCACCACCATCTGAACAACCGTTCTCAAAGACAGCCTTGCTTTACTTCTTTGCCCTTCTCACCCTCATCCTCGCCCTATCTCACCCTCTCTGTTCAACATTGAGCCTCAGTCTGCCCTGCCTGTGCCTTGCTCCGCCACGAACTGTCAACCTATATATCCCGGGGTATAACTACTATATATACTCCCCAGCTCCAGCTCTTCCCCAGACTGTTCAAACACAACCATCCACTTTACCTCTTCCACAAACCACCAACAACATGCCTATCAAAGTCAACGACTCAAATTCCGACCTGTCCAGCAATGGCAGCAGCAGCGGTGACCAGGTCGTCGTTGTTCCTAACATTCGAGGTATGCTCTACGTTTACTCGACTTTCACAACCTCGCTGACATTCTCCTGCATCAGGGTCCAATGCCGGTCCGCGAAAGTCACATCCCCCGGTCATCGTACACAACGGCGGCGGTCAGACGTATGATGAGACGAGGCCGTCTGACTGGGACAGACAGCGCTGGAAGTAGAGAGTTTACCTCTCTCTTCAACCTTCTCTTCTCCAGCTGCTGGCAGCTCGCGGACAGTCTACTCTACTCGAACGGACCAACACGAACACCCTAGCTCCGTCGGCTTCATTTCATACAAAAGTGAGGCGAGATCGGCGGCCCCAGTCCCAATTCTGGTCTAGCCTTGGTCTAACCTCTTTCGACCTGGAGTGGACTGACCGCATTTCCCCCTGTACAATTATTCCCTACCTCATGATTCCTCTTCCTCGTTTCTCATTCTTGTGGTCTGCATTGCATTGCATTGTATTTTTATGTTTGTCCCCCTTTCCTTCTCTTCTTCCCTTTCATCTCCAAGGCAAGGCCCAAGGGCCAAGGGCCAAAGCACACGTGTTACCTCAGAGTCCCGTCTCCCCAGGTTCGCTCGAGCTTTGTTGCTTCCTTCCCCAACCTTGGCTTGTCCTTGTTGTATATTAAACTTCACTTTGCTTTTTTCTCCCTTCCTGTTCGGCATAGCGTGCGTGGGTGGTTATCTGTTTTGTCCTCGTTGCTATGTCATGTCGCTCCTTGATTCGTTGGCCTGATCTGATCCGATCATCTCACCTCTGAACTGGAAGAGAGACTCTTTCCCTCCTCAGCATCACTGGGCTTGGCCACGGCTGGATCTGTGATCAGTCCATTCTCATACTTCCGACCGCCTATCTCGCGTCATCTCTCCAACCCCGGTTCTCAGTACGACATTTCTTTATTGATCAGCTCAGTCCAGACCACTGATCTGCAACGCACGACACGACAACCCGTGAAGACTTGAGAGCAGGGATCAGGATCAGATCAGGCCTTCGTCACGTTCACGACGATCTATGTTTACTGCTTCTGTTACTACTACTACTACTACTACTACTACTACTACTACTACTGTACTATACCAGATTGCTACAGTTAACAGTCTGTCACTGCCCTAGAGATATATTTTCGGGTTAGCTATAATGGATACTATAACATTCACTATCCCTCTACACCGTCTGCCACCATCTCACTTAATAAGGAAAACAGCTACTCCAAGTCAAGACTAAATAATTAGTTAGCTCGTTCTAATATATTCAGACATGGACATGGATAGTGGGGTGTCTCGCTACACCTCCCAAGCTCACCAAAAGACGGTGAGCAGAGAGAGTGTGAGACCGCGAAGCCACCCAACCAACCAACCAACCACTGCGCTCTTGTCATGTCATACTACAGCTTCCCTACGAGTCGACCTGCTTGCTGACAGTTGCTACTGCTACCCCGGACATTCTCCGGGCCCGTCGGAGCTGGAGCTCTTATCTCCCAGTCTCACCGATCGTCAACGTTAGAGTCAGGACCACCGAGGTATGCAAGGCGGTGCCCGCGACTCTTCGCCGACATTCCAATGGACGGATGATCTGCCCATCTATACGTCCAGGTATGCGAACTAGCCGCGCGGTGCGCACTGACCGGGCGCTGAGTTGGCATCGGTACTAGGTAGATGTGAGGCAAGGTATGCACACAGCAGAACGGACCCCATACGGAGTACGTCGGCGTATATCTGGACAGGAGTAAAGGATCTGGTGCGCGGGTTGGAACATCGACTGACATATATCTACAGCTACGAGCAACTTTATGTAGACCACGGGTTACCGGGGTTAGATGTCATGGGGCGAAAAAGCGAAGAGAATAATTCGTCTTTTCAATGGATCGATTGAATCGTCCTAGATGGGGTGCTAGCTAGCGGTCATCTGTAGGTAGGTATGTAATGTATGCAGCAACTCTCGGGCAACAGGCAGCCCTCTCGTCCCCTTTTCGATGGAAATTGGATTGTCCTCCATGGTATCCATATCCTAAGTCTGGGGCGGGAATGATATTTTTTTGCTCGTTTTGTTGAGTAAATCCTGGTTTTGATGCTTTTTTTGGACGGAACATCCTTCCACCAACCAAGAACTGCGACCATGCTTGATGGTCACATGAAGAGGTGATAAGGTGAAACCACATTAAAATCTTTGTATGTTCGTGTATGGGGAAAAGGGGACGGGAAGGGTAAGGGCAGGGGGAAGAGGGAAAAGGTAGAAGTGAAATCAGGAGTTGGGCATCCGCGTCATCTGTCTAGACGCAAGCGGGCCTTTAAAACTCCGATGGGGATCAAAAGAATAACAAGGAATTCCAGGCAGTATATGCAATCTGAATTCGAGATGCTCGCGCTTGCAATGCTAGATGTCAAGAATCAAATGGCAGGTAGATGCAACTTGGGTACACCCAAGGTATGATATGTCACAACAAAAGGAGAGGGGTATGCAATTTTTGCAGATAACAAAAGGAAAATGTAGTAAAATTTCCAGGTCTGCCCATGCAAGACAGCTGGGAACCACTCCAAAGGGTTCTATGTATGATAAACCAGACCGGCTAATATGGCACAAAATTCGCGACGCAAGCAAGACACCATCGAGAAGGTCAAGACTCAACAGCCTAGAACCCAGTGGTGAAGCTCATTTGGGGTGCGAGGTATTGTTGTTGCGTGGCATAGGCAGGGTCCTGCTGGTAGGGGTTGTGGGTCATGTACGGCACGCTAGGCGAAGGTGTTGGCGACGGTGAGCAAGCGCTCGACACCGGTACTGCCTTGACGTAGTCCGCATTGCCATTGACAAAGCCTTCGTTTTCGGGTGTAATTGGCGGCGTGATGTATCCGTGAGGCATGTTGGAGGGATGAGGAGCCTTTTGGGGAGTAGCAAGCCCGATTTCTGCTTCGTATGGTTTGGATTCGGAGTTGACAACGACGGATGGAGGGGTAGGCGGTGTGTAGCTGGCAATGGAAGCCTGGCGTGCAAGGAACTGCTCAAGGATCTTGGAGACGCGCGAGTAGTGGGACGAAGAGTACTTTCTCGCGAGCACTTGAGACGGCTGGTGGAGTTGCTGTGACAGTCCAACCAGTGTCATCGAGTCGTACTGCGAGGCCCAATCTGTGTGACGAGGCTGGGTGCGGTTGAGGATACAGCGTGATAGGGCGAGGGAGGCTCTAGCGAGATCGGAGGACGGCTTGGACACGAATTCGCGGTGGAATAACGAGATTTCCGCGATGTATAGCGCAAGATGTTCCACCTCTGGATCATATGGGGTGTCCATGACTGCCATCTGGAGGAAGCTGTCGACGGTTGGGTGTCCAATCGTCCACCCAAGGGTTTGCAGAACATGCCATTCCATCTGAATGAACATGTCATCGTCGTACAGGGAGCAGCACATTGACTTGAGTTCGCGAATAGTAGGCACACGATCCTTCTTGTCACCATACTTGGCGGCAATCAGGAGCGCTGCACAGCCGACCAGCTGGTAGTGCCTCTTGTAGACAACACGCTTGGAGCAGTATCTGTCGAGGAGGTTGACGGTCAAGAAGAGGGTCGACGGCAGCAATTGGAAGGCAGTGTGGGCCTCGATCAGGAAATCAAGGAGGTAAGGACGCATGAACCATTGGATTTCGGTCTGGATGTCAATGGATTCAACATCAGGAAGGGTGGAAGCCTAGGACACGAGTTAGTTAGCCATGATCACCCAAAATATCAAAGGGCAACGAACATCCATGTCCATCATGTGTGACCGAACGTCTTCACGGTATTCCTCACTCGTGACCCGGGACAGCTCGTCGGCGATGGCATATTGACGCTCGCGGGCGATCAATTTGGCATGCTCCTTTGGGTCCATCCGCGGGACAGTGTAGTCGTCATATGATTCCACGAAGTACGAGTCACAGGGCTGGTAGCTCGAGGTAGGGCGTTTGTGGTAAGCCATTTTGTCGAACTGGATCGGATGTCGAATTGAAGGTTGAAGGAGTGGACCTGAAGAACACAGTGTCTTGCAGGAAACGACGGAAATAAGAGAGCGACAGTCGTCAGATTAGGTGTTGATTAAGGAGCGGAATTAGTTGGTGAATATTAAAGAATGGCCAGTAGGAAGACAATAATCTCGATACTGGGAGGAAGACGGCGAGCCAACGGGGAAGAAGCCTTGACAAGGCGGCTAGAGCTAAACGAGAGACTGGATTAGTGAATGAAATTAAAGATTAAAAGATAGCAAACGAAAGACCCCGAGTGGAAGAAGTGGAGGGAACGAGAGATGAAGCTGGAAAGAGAACGATGCACTCTGATATAAGGGAACGAACCCCTTGGGTTCGAGAGTACTAACCCAGAGAAAAGGCCTTCGGGCAGAGGGCACAATGCAACCCTTACCGTGACGGCGTGTCTGGCATCTAGGCAAGACGCAGGAATGATCTGTCGAGCTTGAATCTGGAGGAGACTAGTTCGAAAGGCCAAGGACGACTGAACGTCTTCACCCTAGGAACTAGTATGGGCCTCGAGCGTTCCGGAATGTGGAACGGGAGTACAGGCACGAGCCCTATGTAGGGGTAGGGATATTGTCAGGGGGAAGATCAGAATGCAGCAACGTTCACAACGTACAGATTGCAATCCAGCGTTTTGCTAAGCGTCTTGTACAAGATTAAAGTGATTCGTAGGATAGAAAGCTGCGGTATGTCGAAATCCACATCAAAGGGATCCGGTAAGGTCGAGTCCGATCGGTGTGAATTCGAATGGAAACTGTTCCTGAGCACGCCAAAAGAAACAGTTAGCCAGCCGATTCCAAGCCCTCTTTTCAGCTTATTCTGCCCAAATCCACTCGATAGACCAGTAGGAACGACATTCCCCGGGATGTGACGGGTGCATTAGATCGTCCTAAAGTATGCACCGGAAAAAAGCATTCCCAAGGTGATAGCCCCTTATTCCAAGATAACGGAGACGTGAATTTGTTCCTTAAACCATCAAGAGCTGTCCACGCAACAAGCCCGTACAGAGATACATCATCTCTGGGATCCTCGTTGATTTGTACACTCCTCCGCAACCCCAACCCATTATGTCTCGCCCTGATTGATTGCTCCACTCTTCCTCTGACCGGTGGTTTTTTTTTGGACCAAAAACGTCGGCTGATTGAACTGAGGCACGGTGTCATTCGGACATAGGATTGTGACGTTTCGCGTATCCCGATGCATACGAATGTTGAATCCGCTGAATGGCTGCCCTCAGGCACGCAATGAACTCGACTTGTGAAAGATCGTTTGTTCGACAGTTCGGCTGTTGAAAAGGACCGAGGGATCGAGGGGCGATACCACAAGTTGAGGTTCTCGGCCCCGATTGGCATCCGAGGGCTCTGGGTTGAATGACATAGAACGAAAGAAAAAAAAAAGCTCACCTTCCAGCAAATCACAACCGCGAGAGAATCATGCACACGAAAGAAGCGTTGTTCCAGCGGAAGAATGAAAAAGAAATCAAAAGACCCTTCTCTTTGCTCTTCTAACCGGCAGAAGCTGAATCAGGGGATTCCAACCGACGATGCCACGGATTGACTTCGACTGTCAGACAGGGAGAGGGTCGCCGTTTGAGTTAACAAACGTCGAGAGGGGAAGCGTCGAAGCAGAAGCTGACGGACACGGCTCGACTGGAGAGCTGGTGCAGCGGGTGCAGGATCTGGTCGACAGACAGGGCGTTGTCGACTGTATCTCTAAACCTGAGGACCAGTCTCAATCTCTCCGGAGGGATTGACCACGAAGGGGAGGAGAGACGGGAGGAGAGGAAGGGGAGAGGACACGAAGATAGAAGAAGGAGAAGGAGGAGAGAAGAATTAGGAGGAGTAGCTTCTCTCTCCAGGCGGGTGTAAGGGAAGAAAAGAAAAGAAGAAGAGAGTCGAAGGGGAACGAGGCGGAGATACAAGGCCTCTGGGCCGGCTGAAGTGACGGCTCTCCTGTATTCAAAGGTGTAATTTGGATACAGTATCGTAATGTGCACACTGGAGTCTTGTTGCTAATCTGTGCTAACGCGGTTTCAGTTTCACTGGTCTAGATACACTCATACACCAGTCCCTCTGATTGCTTCCTAGAGCGTTGTTTCGTAGTTGAAACAGTTCAGTGCAATGTACAGCCAGAATTCTTCAGCAAGCCGACTACTGGCCATGGCCGGACGGTGCAGAATGGCCAGATGTCGATGATGGTATTACTGGGTCTCACTGCAAGTTCAACTGAGACTGCCCCGTATCTAACGTAGTGACGACTCTAGACTGTGGGCTAGGAGTACAAGTGATAGGCACTCCTTTTCCAGAACTCGCAAGGAGTCTCGTATGGGCGAGCCAATTTGTTAGGCGGCCTGAGCCCGCGGTCTCTCCTTACTGGAAACGTGAGAGTCAATAGACTGCGCCTAGCATTGAATAAGCCCTGTAGACACTGTTTGTCTTTCAATGTCTGGACCAGGCTACTCTTTAACCACTTCTCTCCTCATGTTTCTGGCATCGACCAGTTCGCTCTGGCGTTCGGCGTAGGAGGGGGTCGAGGGTCGATGTATCTAATTATAATAATTGTGATATTCAGGAAAATTGACTTCCCTGATCCAAGATAACCTTTCTGACGTTGCAGCCCCCCTTCTGGTGGTGCAGGGAAACGACTGGTCCTTGATGGATGTTAAGCTGCCGGCGTCCAGCACCCGCGTTCTGGTGGTGGACGCCTGAGTGGGGAGATCTCCTCTCCAACCTCCTCCAGGAACACCTCGGCTCCTTGGCGCTGCCACTTTTATTGTCCTTCTCTTGACTCGTGTATTTTCAGTCGGTAATTTCTAGATCCTTTTGGCCTTCCATACTACTATCAGCCGCGTCGCTAACTTATCCACACTTGGTAGGTTAGCACTGGAGCAGTGGAGCGTACAGCTTGAACGTCTCCGCCAGCCTTGGTCGATTTTGCGCCGTCTCAAGCCGTAATTTAGGCATCACCTGCAGTGGGCTGTCGATGCCTTGAGGAAACAACCCCTCGAACGAGCAACAAACGCAAGAACGCCTCCTTATCTTGAGCTTCGACCGAACCGAACTGTTAGTTCTGGTTGATTGGCTCCTCATGCGTCCAACTCCGCGAGCCCGGCGGATCTATGCTCAATGCCTGCATATCATAAGGTCGAGCTGCGATTCGACGACTACTTTACGACTTACGCCCGATTTGCGCGCTCAATTTACTTTCAGCTGACGTTCGCAATTGACTCGCGCCCTGTATTCATGAAGCACAGGTATACATCTGATGACAATGGTGGTTCGCGACTGTTCGTCTATCTGTGCGGAGTACTCCGCATTGCTGTCTCAGCGCCTGCTGAACATAGACTTACATCGGGGTCTTCGGGGTCAATTTGCCTCTGGTGGCTGATATCCTTTGTCCTGGACCCCGCTGAGGCCCTTAGAAACCAGGATAATCTACACCATTGATTCCCATTCTGATCGCAGAAGGCTCGGTACGATGTATGACGACTGATGTTTATGCTTCCGTAGAAGTTAGAACTGTGTCGCGCTCACCTTCCCAAACTCTGGCTGTTTCTACCTATGGCCGCACGAACGTCTCAGTCCACACTGTATCCAAACAGGGCCCCGACAGCATAAGCTGACTGAAAGCTATTATACCTAATTTGGACACCATGCGACACTTCCCCGTCGCCGGATTTCGCGCTTATGAATTAGGGTACGGCATCGCATCAACTTTGATTCTCCTTCCAAGATTGGAAGAAGCAGGGTCGCAAAGCAACGATACAAGATCATCCCGATCATCGCTTTGAACCCTGATGTCCCAAAAGTTCGGAAGAGGCTGATGTGGCTGACGGGTTGCTTGTCACTTTCTCGCCGATCTCAAGAAAGCAGTCCGTATCACTACTCCGTACGGTGCACTCCCAACCTCCGTACAGCGTACGGGGCTCATACTACTGTATAGCGCCAGGAGCTCATGACCGTCCTTATTAATCATGACCCTATATTGCGTACAACCCCTGTGTTTCTTACTAACGAAGCATTGTCGAACTCTTGGCCTTCCTTGCTTCGTGAAGATCCCAACACCACCACCAGCTCATCTTTGTTGGAACCCAGACCCGGGAAACCACTAGCTTTGTGCCAGCACAAATAATGAGTTCTCGGCCCCAGGAGAACCTACACGGCGACTGCTAGCAATAATGTGTTGCCTGATTCCGCTCACAAAGTATACCACGGATTACCCGGGCTCCCCTGGGTAAAGGGGGCTTACTCATCACATACTACTGACGAACTAAGGGCGCAGGGGTAAGCAATCAAACAAGTGACAAGTCGAAGGAACAAGGATGTTCCAAAACCTCCAATATTAATTTCCAGGTTATAGCGCGTTAGTGACTTGTATTCGTGGATGATGTGAGACCCGACCAGGCCAGGCTGGCTAGTACGAACCGAACGACGAACGCGACTCCAGCCATTATTGCATGATCGCAAGCCTTCTGCTGCAGGGGCTGGATATCAAACGAATGTCCCCTTGCGAGTTGCGACTGTCCCTGCAGTGCGCAGCAGTGGCCCAACTCCAGCCATACTGACCTGTTGCCCCAGTCTCCCAATGATCCGTTGCAGCTGCCCTTACGCTGTGCTTGTGTACTTTGCACTGCGTATTCGGGGCTTGCCATTCGCTTTAATTACCCTGAGGACAGAGGCGGCGTCTACTATATCTATATTTGGTTCGACATGAGGATCAATGCCTGTGCTACGTTTCCATACTCCCTTGGTACCCAAATACCTGCAAGGATATCCGGAGTAGGGACTTTTGTTTTGCGAATCCTCATTTCTAGAAGATTGATTGATACTAGTACCCAAATACCCGGTCCGATATCATTACTTCGATACTGTATATACATACGACCTTCTACACCGCGTTCGGGTCTGGTCGTTAAGTACATACATACAGGCGCAACGAAACCCACTGCGGATCCTAAACGCTCAATTGTTCGAACGTCGGCCAAGTTCCCCTTCGAGCCCTCGACGCAATTTGACGTCGACGATGCGTTCGCAGCTCGCTCAACTGCCGATTTGCATGTATGACGAAACCCAATTGCAAGTGCCGAAGGCAATATCAAAAACAACCACAGGTCGTCCTTGCTATTGTCGGGGATTATTCAGGACCTCAAACAGATCCATATCCAACACACCATACGTACCAGATAAAGTCACGCTCGGAGCCGGAAGGAACGCCCTACCAATTTTACGTACATTCTTATATAGGCCCTCCTCCGTTCGGCGTTCTGCAGGCAAAAAAAAATCTCGAGAGTGGGCCGAGTGGAAAGTGGAAACAGGGAGAAGCACGGAGAGGCTGGAAAAGGAAGGTTTCTAGAAGGTCTGCAGAAGCCACCTTTCCGTCTCTCTGGATCGGATCTTGAAATGGATTCGGCCCTTGAACTGATGCTCGTATTTTGAGTTTTGGATATATCGTGTTGAACAGTTGCTTACGGAGTACTTACTGCAGTGTCAGGGCTGGTCAGTCACCTGGCAGAAGATAGTCGTTGCCACTTTGGAGATCATTTGCGCATGTATGATGTGTTTTGTGATCGATCTCTGGGTCCGAATTGGCTATGAATAATGGCTAATATAATGATTGCCATGGAGTGCTTTATACAAAGCACATCTCCGGAGTCCGATTACTGTACGGCGCGTACAAAATACTGGGCGGTGGTTAGTAATAGTAACGAAGAACCGGCGATCCACTACGCTTTCCTAAAGCCGGGAGCGGTATAGTAATACGGTGTAGAATGGTGGACGACGAGAGATATCGGTGAGGCATGGATGAAGTTTTTTCTGCCTTGACGGGTTTAAAGCCCATTGAAGACTCGATTTGAGGACACTCGAAGATACGGGCAGTACGCCGTACGCCGGTTGTATAGAATCAAAGTGAGGCTTTCTAGTGTTCCGGCGAATAAGGATCATCATAATGCCATCTGCGACTTTGCCTCTGCTGGGTCTGTCTCTCCCAAGTTCCAAGTCCCGAGTCCTGAGTCCGGAGTCTCACTTCAGCCCTGGTTGCTGAGGACAGATCCTCTGAAGAAGATTTTTTAGCCTCACCGAGACTGCGGAGAACTCAACCACGGACGAGGTTTTTGCAGCGTCTTTGATGGTTTTGCTCGAGTTTGACAGCTCCAGATGGGTCACCAAAGTCTGGTTCACAAGACAGTTAGTATGTATTAGACAAAGTCCTTCAAAATACGAAGCCATACTGACTTACCAGTAACGAGCTAAATAGAATGAGAGCGGGCCCAACCGTAGCGCAAATAAACGACCCCCACTTAACCCCATAGTCGGAGCCCAGTTGACGCTCAATCTCACGAGTCACGAAGAGAACAATGTCCCAGACTCCGGGAACTTGGTTCAGCGATGGATGCGATATCAGTCGTACTGCATACGACTCATCGAGATTCGATTGAGGACTAGAAGGAACAACGAAACTTTTCTCGATCGCGTTGCTGATCAATTCATAGAGAGATCCCATCCTGCAGTGCGCCCGGGGCTGCAATTCAATGCATAGACCAAATCCATGGCGTCATTGTTGACTCGCGTCCCACGTTTCGGACATTCGGCCTCGCCGTTCTGGGCTGGATCATTGATCATCTCACTAAAGTTCCAAGTTACAACTTACAACACGCGACTTGTGAAGCGTTTCCTCGACTTTGGGCTTTGGAAGGTCGTTTAGACCGGCAACCATGCCTCACTACTCAAGCCTCAGTGAGCTGCATCGCGTCAATGCAGGAATGACATAACGACAGGCAGGCCCTGGCCCGGCCTGAAGCCTTATCCGCGATCCCCTTGGCAGCCGACTCAGAAAAGCCCTTTACGCGCGTTGATTCGAGGATCGCGTCAAAGTCAATCGCGCTTGTTGCAAATCCGACCTGACTGTTCCCAGTTTTCGCGCATCTGCTCCAGGGGATCCTGGCTCGCGAATGTCGATTTCAAGGCACACCCTGGTCCATCAACTTGGAACGCGCAATCCTTCGCGGGAGCCGGTTCGCTCTCCAAGCTGGAGCTCGTTAGCAGGGTAATATATCGATTTACTGTATCCATGTCTTGGGTTGCAGCTCGGTTCTCCCACTTGAGCGAGATGAGCTGAATCGAATAGCCTCATCATCAGCCACCTCCTGAACCAAGGATAGCTTCTCGATAGTCTATCGTAATCAATTCTGCGATCGTCTGGCGGATTTACCAACGGACTTTGAACTCTGGAGTTGGATTATGTACTGTCACATGCTTTGTACTTTGGAGAGCTCTCGGGGATCGCTTCGACCTCGCCCGTCCCCATAAACCCTATCTTGAATCGAGCCGGGACCCGAATGGCACACTACATCAGGCTCATCTTTTGCGGAGTCGCTTGTTTGAGTTCCGTACGCGACACCTTGCCAACGTTTGGGATGCTAATTTCGCCGTCGCTGAGACTTTCATCGTTCTCGCAATGTCGATAAGACCGTCACTCTCGAGCTGAGAGATACTACAGAGTGCTTGACCATCATTGGGTACAAGCCGCTAGCTTTGAAATGCCATAAACAGATCTCCCGCGGGTGTGATGTTTGATTGGCGATGGTCAGCGCGAGATGTCGGCAAGCAACTATATATAGTGTCAATTTCGAGCACTTTGCCACGCCCGTTTTGTCGATGAAGATATGAAACTCTTATCGAGGGTCGTTAATTCAGCGAGATGTGCGCGGCAGCCGATCTATTCAACCACTCGCAATGCAAATCCCCGTCGTGAGCCATAAAACGCATCTTGGTGCTCAGAGGCCGCAGCAAGTAGTACTGTTAATGAGACCGGGTATCGAGGATGGGTTACCACTTCGCACCGACTACCTAGTATGGAACAGCCGCGAGGCCTGACCCAAGGGCATGGTGGTAAAGCTCAAACGCCAGGCTGATTCCAAACCGGCAGTGATGTGGCTCATCTCGAGGTACCCCGCACCGGCCCGACGATCGAGCCTCGTCGATTCAGCTGGCATTGCAAACCTCAATCATCCGGCAGTCCACCGGAATGATGTCTTTTGCCACTCACACTGCTTTACGAACGTCGCTAAGAGAGTGCATGACTCTATTCATTCAGTGACCGCGCCATGATTCGACTTTCAGCCTCTGCGATCCATGGCTGGGTGCAGGATATAGCCCGGGGGTAATGATATCCCTGCAGTATCATGAAACCCTTTGCCCTATCAGGCCGTCCAGATTCACCAGCGGCATATTTAGCCCGGATGGCACGCCGCGATGGCGGGATGGCGACTAGGGTCCGACTGACGTGGCAGCTCTTCAGACATCTGACGTGCAGTTGTCTGTCACGCTTCCTTCTCGAGACGGAGCGAATTCCTGAGACGTCCGGATCAATTTCCAATCTTACTGACTTCCCTGTTTTCACCAGTCCCTGAGCCTCCATCCCTGTAGGTATTCTCCGGAGTAAGGGTGGTGGGCGGGATATGGACCCGAACCCAGAGTACGCTGCTTTGACTAGAGCCCACGAATCGCCTGCCGCTTCATGAGATACCTAGGTTCCGTTGCTTTTGCGTTGTCACGCCGTTGTGCTGTCAGAACGGAAGCTTATTATATGGTTGTGTACCGGAAACAATGTAGCAAGTTAAACTGGTTGGCTGTCGCTGTTTGGCCGCTGCTTATCTTGTTCCACAGACGCCTATAGGTCAGGCGAATTCTGCTCTGGATCATCGGACGCTGTCTTATGCGAGTCATGCGTTGAGGCTGGACATGGAGCCAACACAGCGGTCGAGCTTGGGCTATGGAAGTCGTTCGTCTCGTGTAATGATAAGGTGATGCTCGTTTCGTGCTATAACTGACAGCTGTAGAGAAGTTGCAAGATCCCGTTAGCGGTGACATCGTGAGCATTATCTAAGTTGCGACTTCGAAAAGCATTCGCTGACTTATCTCGAAGCATGGTCGTCAGATTCAAAATGTCGTCGGACTTCCATCGTGCCTGTCAAGTGCACATCGACACGGAAGCTCGCTCGTGAGTCAAATGTGTTTTCTGAATCCGAGAAGCGTAGTTAAGAATCCATGGAAGCCATGGACCGGTCTGTAGTATGAGACAGGCACGTGACGTGGAGCTGCTTGTGGAACCTCCGCGGCGCTAAAATTTATCAAGAAAAAAAAGTAGAACACCATCAAGTCCAACATCGGACCGAAAGAGCTCCATTCAAACCTACCTTTCTTGATTTCTGACATCCGCGGAATGTCTGTATAGTGGTAGGCTCTTTACTTTGAGCCAGGTTACCGCTTTTTCTCGACACATCTACGCATACTGAGCGTGCGAACTCCGCAAATCGAGAGACGAGACAAGATCGAACCAAACGATTTCTAAGAGTATTGACAGACAACACCACATACAATGGATATCCACCGCTGTCGTTTCGTACCATACAACCCGCAGGCCATCAATGCGCTCGCATTTTCCCACCCACCGTCCGTCGAACTAGGCGGAAAAGGTGTGCCTACCCTCCGCCTCGCAGTTGGACGCGCCAACGGCGATGTCGAGATTTGGAATCCCGCGCGCGGCGCATGGTTTCAGGAGACAATCCTCCGGGGCGGAAAAGACCGGAGTATCGAGGGTCTAACTTGGACGCTTGACCCGCCAGAGCCAGGGCCAGATGGACAAGCGAAGCAAGCGGGCCGCCTGCGCCTTTTCAGTATCGGATACTCGACAACCGTGACGGAGTGGGATTTGGAGCAGGGGCGCCCGAAGCGCCACTCCAGCGGAAACTACGGCGAGATGTGGTGTCTTGCTGCGCAGCCGCGATGGCAGCCGGTCAAGGGGCGGGATAACAAGCCGATGCCGGCCGCGGAGGGGGAGTTTACGGGACAGCATTTGGCTGCTGGCTGTGCGGATGGGTCGATTGTGCTGCTGTCGACTGCGGACGATGACTTGAAGTTCCTACGGACGCTGAGGCCGTCGACGAAGAAGCCGCGCGTGTTGAGCGTTACCTTCCAGAACCGGAATACGATTGTTGCGGGTTATGCGGATAGTTCGATTCGCGTCTTCGATATTCGGAATGGGCAGCTTCTGCGTACGATTAGTCTCGGTAAGGGTCCGACGGGCGGGTCGAAAGAGTTGCTCGTTTGGTCGGTCAAGTGTCTGCCGGATGGGACCATTATTTCTGGAGACTCTGCGGGTGAAGTGAGGTTCTGGGATGCGAAGAACTATTCTCTTATCCAACGGCTGCAGGGCCATTTGGCGGATACCCTGGATGTTGCGGTGAGCGCGGACGGCGAGACGGTCGTTAGCGGTGGTGCGGATCAGAGGACTGTTGTCTACAGGAAGAAGCCTGGTGAGAAGGGCGACAAGAGCAGCAGATGGACAGAGGTGACGCATCGGAGATACCACACGCATGATGTGAAGACATTTGCTGTCTACGAGACCAAAAACCTTAGTGTTGTGGTTTCCGGAGGTATGGACTCTCGTAAATCCTAAGCAGTCAACACTGGCTAATTTATACAGGACCTGATGCCAGCCCCGTCGTCCTGCCCCTACGAGAATTCGGAAAAGAGCACCACCGAAACCTCCCAAGCCTCCCCCAAGTACCCCCTGTCGTTTCCGCGCCTTCCTCCCGGCTGGTAATGAGCTTCTGGGACAGAGAGGTCAACATCTGGCGGGTGTCTCGTGGCCCTACCTCAGTGCACGACGTTCCCGAAGGACAAAGGCACCGCTTGGTCGGGAAGGTTATGATTCAGGTACGGATACCGAACAGTGCAAGACCCAAAGTACGATTCTAACTACTTTTCTATCTTGCAGGGCGAAGAAAACATCACCTCCGCAGCTCTCTCCACAGACGGAAAGATTCTCGTGATCGCCACAATCTCCAGCATCAAGCTCTTCTCCGTACGCCGCCGCAAAGGCGACGAACGCGGCACACTCCGCGTCCAGAAAATTGATACGCCCACCTCGATCTCTGAAGACGGTGCCCGCCTTGTCACAGTCTCCCCGGACAGCCGATGGCTCAGCATCGTCCGCCCCAACAGCGACATCTCTCTCGCCCGGATCCAGCCTGCCTCGTCCACACAAGAGAAGACCACGGTTCTCCCCAAGCTCGTGAACCTCTCCCGCGCGCCCCGCCACACCCGCTTCGAGAACATTTCGCACGGAACCCTAGGCAACTACGAGCGAACCATCCGGTGCGTCGTCTTCTCACACAACAGCAAGATCCTCGCGACCGGCGATATCTCCGGCTGCATCGACACCTGGACGCTCGAAGCAGCCACCGAGCAGACAAAACCCGGCAAAAACACATCCGAGTCTGACTCTGACGACTCCGATTCCGACGACGAAGACGACTCCCCCATTATCGAAGGCGAGCGCTGGCGCGCAATCGCCACGGACTCCCCTATCCCGCGTCTCAAGTCCACCGTCGCCCTCCTCTCCTTCCGCCCTACCCCCACCAACACCTCCCTCCTCACAAATGGCACAGCACCCGAAGACTCAGAATCCCGCCTCATGGCCCTCACAACAGAACACCAGTTCGTTGAGATCGACGCCCGCGAGGGCAAACTCTCCGAGTGGTCCCGCCGTAACCCCAAGGCCTTCCTCCCGAGCGACTTCAAGGGCGTCAAGGACCGCGCCATGGGCTGTCTCTGGGACCTTTCTGACTCCCGCGAGCGTCTCTGGCTGTACGGCACATCGTGGCTGTGGATGTTCGACCTGAAGCACGATTTCCCGTCGAACGAGGAACTGACCGAGGCTGCGACGGCGGAGCAGAATGGCAGTGACAACAAGAAGCAGAAGCAGAAACAGTCGCAGAAGCGCAAGCGCGAGGCCGCTGACGAAAACGTTCCCGGCAAGAAGAGCAAGAAGCACAACTCCGGTGCGGGTAGTAAAATCCCGCTTGAGCAGTCCGGTGTCCTCTTTGACTCCAATGCTCGGACTTTCGTTGGGCCGGATGCCTCGCAGGGTGAGATTATCTCACTTGAGGGTGAGAAGGAGCGTGATCCGGAGGAGGATGAAGAAGAGGAGCAGGAGGATAACGATGTCCGGCTTGCGAAGCTGCGAAGGGAGAACGCGAACACCGGCGCCGCTGGTGCTTCTAAGGAGCTCGTCAAGTCCGAACCGGCGCGTCGATGGTGGTATACATACAAGTACCGCGGGATTCTGGGGATTGTCCCCTTGAGTACAGGTGATGATGATGAGCCCGCGGAGAACACCGGGTCTGGGTTAGAAGTCGCTGTCGTCGAGAGGCCAATGTGGGACGTTGATCTGCCAGACCGATATGTGCGCGAATACGAGTAGAGAAGGAGGCCCGCTTACTCGGCTACTTGCTTTTCTTCGTGCTTTTTTCTGTCCAATTCACAACTGCACATACACTACCCCTACTTTACCCTAGGATACTCGTCTGCGTAAAAGGATACAGGATGAAGACGAGGACTAGCGCTGGGATCTCTCGCAATCCTCGCCCGAACTATCCATCCATTCGATTGATTGATGTTATATTTACCAGTTCATTCCCTTGGCGCAATAGGATACGTTACATTGCATAGTATAGATACTGATTCTGGTTCTGATTGAATTCTAATCTAAAAGTCACATTCAATATATCCACAGGTGGTCAGTAGGTCTTGCTCTGTTTCACGGCCCCGGATGACGCACTCCTCGCGCCTAGAGCTTGCGGTTCGATTTCCAATCCCGCTCCAGCAGCTCACTTCACCCAGTTCAAGTTCTGCGGACAGCTGTAGCCCGATAGCGTGAAATAGCTACCTTTGGGTCATGCTGGTGTCTCAGATGAAGAAGCGGGAAGTAGACGACGGAGCCGTCGTCGCCGGTGAAGAACATTCCAAGCTCGATGATACAGTGTAGTTGTAGTTTTTCGCTCCCCTTCGAGTTTGACGAGGATGGCGATACGGAATTGGGCTGCCCAGAGAATAAGTTGAAGTAGTACGAAAATGTTGGGATTTCAGTTTGGACCGAAGAACAGGAGCGGCGGCTGGGCATCTTTCCCACCGTGCCCTCTTTGGAAAGTTAGGAAGTTCAGATGTGAAAAGTAGAGAGAGGGAAAGAGAGAGAGAGACATCTTGTATGCTATGCTGGAATGCCTATCTAGAACGACCAGAAACCGCGTACTCCGCAAACGGATGAGTTGAGATAATAACACGCAAAAAGTAATCATGCCGCAGGCCATCAACCCAAGTAGAATGAGCATCGGTATATCGTTAGACATAAGGCCTTTGTTGACCAACAAGAAAACAACAGACTAATGAACAGCAATAAGACAATGCAACTCCACTCACTCCCATAATAAACGGCACACGCTCGCTTTTGATGCATCAGCGGGACGAAACAACGTCTGTAGAGAGACAGGATATCGTTGCCCAAGTCGTGATACTGTAGTCTTTATTGCGGGACACGGGGAATCTAATGCAGTTCGTAAGTAATGCTGACCCCTGCGGACCAGCCACGTCCCTTCATGACAGATAAATAGAGCAATACGGCCTTCAAGGATCCGTTTCTGGTTTTGATATGGCGAATTGCAATCGCCATCACCCGTGGAACGCGCACATCTGACAGAGTGTGGCGCAGGATGGGTACCAAAGTCAAGCAGTCCGGCAGTCCGATAATAAACTCCGGTTGACTGAATGATGGCAAGGGTTATCGATCGACCACAACATGAGGGTCGAGATCGCTTCGTAGATGATATGTGAATGCCAGATACTTGGCATGCAATAACTGACACGTCTGACGATTCCTAAAAACTCTGCGCCGATACAACGGCGGGCTTGAGGGCGTCAGCAAGCTGTAGACTTGGAGCGACGATCGGGGCGAAAAGAAAACGGCACCACAGTCTCGGCGTCGTTGCACGAGACGCGGCGCTTCTTCTTGGCGGATGGAACAAAACAAGATAAGACACCACCTACAGGACTGTTGATCAAGCTGTTCCGCTCTTTCCGACCCTTCTTAATATGGCTCTTCAGTGCTGCAGAATCCAGGGGTTTCAACAGCTCAAAGCTACAGAGCAATTCGCCAGACACCGACATGATAGCACCCCAGTTGTCAAATTCTCCACAGTACTGTGATACGGTCAGTCCGAGAAACAGAGCGCAGAAGTAGGAGGTACTCACATTAGGTGCAGAAAAAACGGTCACAAGGATTCGATCCTGATAGAATTCATAGCCGTCCTCGACGACCATATGAGCACGGCAAACAAGGTCAAAGTCATGGCGCTGAAGGAAGTTCATTATCACGTTTTTGTTGAAACAATAACTGACTCCGCGCTCATTGGGTTCCCAATCATCTTCCATATCGGCAGGGTCACTCCAGAGAAGGTCGTTGAGCAGGCCATAATCAGGGACATCCGTTGGGCGGGCAATGTTACGGATGTCGTCCATATGTGAAAGGCTCGGCGAGAGACCACCATGGACACAGAAGATCTTACCAGCAACGGTAGCTGCAATGGGCAGGCAGTTGAAGGTGTCGACAAAAGTTTTCCAGATCTTGATGTTGCAACGCCGCTTGCACTCGTCATAAAAGCCGTACACTCGGGTCACGTTTGCGCACTCGTGGTTACCGCGCAGAAGGAAGAAGTTCTCGGGATACTTGAGTTTGTAACAGAGGAGGAGGAGAATTGTCTCCAGGCTTTGTTTCCCGCGATCCACGTAGTCGCCGAGAAAGAGGTAATTGGAAGCAGGAGGGAAGCCGCACATCTCAAACAATCGGATGAGATCAGTGTATTGTCCGTGGACGTCACCAACAATCTTCACGGGAGCTGAAAGCTCCAGCAGCGCCGGCTGGCTCAGAAAGAGCTCCCGTGCGGCAGTGCAGATGGCGGTAATCTCCGCATTCTTGAGACAGACTGCTTTGGTGACCTTAGTCGAGTAGCCCGCATCGAGAAGCCGAGTGATCATATCGTCGAGATCAATTGACTTCAAGGCACCCATTCCCATGCCCGGGGAAGAGGAGGATGTGTCCGAATGGAGCGGGGTCTTCATGATGAAGTCAAGAATGGGATTCGACGCATCTTCTCGTTTGATCAGAATGGATTCGCCCACTTTCGCTTGTGAGCCTGGAGGGGGCGCTGCGGATGGCGGAGCATCAGACACGTGATCGACCTCGCCGCTCTGCTTCATGGCAGTGACATCTTGATGACCGCGCTTCAAGCTGCTCGACATCGTCGGGGACGGGGGAGGATCGGGTGCATCCGTAGGTGATGCCGCGGCGGATTCATCGGCCGAGGCGGGTCGACTCAGGTTGGTGGAACTGCGCCGACTCCCAAGGGACTTTACGGAACCAGCGTCGGATTTGTCATCTTGACTAAGAGCGGCCGTTGACGCCCGCGGACTGTCCGTACTTCGAATCTTCGACCTAATAGAACCTCGAAAGGACCGTAGGGATTCTTTGGTATCGGACTTTGAAAATGATGGATAAGACTGTAAGGAATCTCCAGGGCCGGAGTTGCCCTTGGAATGAGATTGCCCCATTTCTGCAAGGAGGGATGTTCGCCAGGATCCGACCTAGGCAAACGATATAGCTCAAGGTAAGAAGTTCTCGAATCGTAGTAATGTTGGAATGTCAGGGGTGCCTTGGCCGTGACCTTGCAGTAGACCGCTAACCGTATATAAAGACGATGGATTATACGAAACGCGATGCGATGAGTGATGTCCGACGAAAACGACAGCTGATACTGCGACCGAAACGAAGTCCTACTTGACTTGATAAGGACGAAGTGATCGAAATCGTGGACTTGAGTTTGAGGCTTGATACTGGAATAATTAGTGTGGGATGGAGGGTACGATAGCAGCAAAGCTTACGAGCGACAGAGCTAGGTCACCGGAAGGGAAAGCTCTGATTTGTCGAATGATTGCTACTTCAATCCGAGAGTCAGTAGTTGGATGCGGTTGAAGATGCAATAACGATAGTATTTAGTTGGTTCGAAACGAATGACTTCTAATTTGAAACTTGCGGAGTCGATGTCGAGGGAGGGATGAGAGCAGCGGTGGGAGAATGCGTCATTATGTGGAGGGACCAGAGACCAAAGACCACCCAGGGAAGGAGCAGACGTACTTCTAGCAACGGCGGGAAAGAGCAAGGGACCGTACGTGTAGGCGGAGAGAAGAAGGTGACGATAAAAAAGTGCAGGAGTACGATGAAAGAGACGAGCTGGGTTTCGACAGTTCGCCTCCAGGGCCGGAACTTGCGAGTTGATTCGGTGAAAGTGACGGTCTCGATTCCTGCAAAGCCACTGCGCTGCTGGGCCGATGTGGCAGCCGGATCAACTGTCGGCCCGGGAGCTCCCGCGGGTGGTGATGGTGGATGCCTGGAGAATGGAGATCAATGACTTAAAGATGGAGTAACCATAACAGGGCAGTATGCAATTATAGCAGAGGGCGACTCGTGCCCAGAAGCTAGATCAGACGCACTGGGGACACCTGTCGATCGCTATCGTCATTGACTTCAGCTCGAGATGAAACTCTGGGGTATGAGCTGGTTATGCTAACGCCTAGACTAGAGCAGATTATAAGACTTGACTACGGATGTTCTCCTGCCTGCTTGTTTCTTTTTATAATGGCTGAACGCCTCTTAAGCCGCCCATCCCAGGCTTATCAAAGCATCTGAGTCAACTAAGCGGAAGTTGGAACTCGCAGCCTTGAACTTTACAAAGGCTGGCCCCAGCACAGACTCCGTCACGCTGTGTCTTTCCCCTCATCGGGTCTTGGCTCCAGTTGCGCGTGCGCGCTCATAGGCCTTCCGTCTCAGAACTGCTAGTCTAGATCCCACAACTGCCGTCTGTGTGGAAGCAAACCCCGTAGTGACGGACGATATACGCATGGTAAGCCATCGAGGACGCGCTCCGAAGATACCCGACTCTGCATGGCCACTGACCGTGGCTGAGGTCGCACAATTTAAGATCAAAATCCCCCGTGCCACCTTTGCTTTTTCTGCCCTCTTTTTGTGCGCGTTGCTTTCTGTCATCTAAGCGGCCTCCGGAGGATAATGGGCGGCGCCTTGATCGCTAACTCCCTTCAAGGCGCCAGGCGCCTCACTCACTGAACTGCAGGAACACCGCCAGTTTATCTCCGGCTTCAAACCGACAGAGTCAGGACCATGGTTATATGCTGCCAAGCGCCAACTGCTGCGCCAAGATAACGCAGCTCTATCTGTTTCGTCATATCTCCTAACCACGTTGCAGTAGCCGGCCTCGCGTCTCGCATCTAGATCTTGGCAATTCATCGAAAGTGGGCCAACTCTGACCTAGACCTGGACAAAGACGGCAAACTATCCAGTCCAAGGCAAGCTTGAGCCTCCTCTTGCAGGGGAAGCACACATGCAGAGGATAGTTAGCGAGAAACGCATCCATTTCAGGCAGTTTTCCAATCCATCAAGCACAGCCGTTACCACAATTTCCCACGTGAACATTGCATATCACATCTGTAAGCAGGCGGCGACCCTGAAAGAGACCGGCGGGAAAAAGCAAAGAAAGGGGCAGTTTGAGAAGACGGGTCATCACGGTCATTAGAGTTCGCCAGGGGAGTAAATCGCCAAACTGTCCTCCAGAGTAGCTGAGTCCCGCCATAACGCCACCATCACGATGCGGGTGCTTTCCGATTCTGCGGGGTCTCCTCCAGCTCGATTCTCGTGATGTGTTGACCGGGGACCACCACAAGGCCAATGAATCGACTCGTCATGTTTAATTTTAGCTTCTGCGAGTCTTGCGCGCTCTCGGACGCCGCGTTTGAGGCTGCATCTCGAACAGCGGCCGTTGTTGGATAGCGATACTCGTGTGTGTTGGCGAGAATGATATTCCGAGCCTGCAATGCGAGGACGAATCAGCAACAAGGCTCACTCGATGAACGTCCCGCGATGGCCTACCGCATCTGTGCACTTGAAAAGGCCCACGAAAACTCTCGTATCGGTCGCGTGCACTCGAAGTGTTCTTCCGATCAGTGATTCCAAGTATTGAAAAGCCTTGGTTTCATCCATCGCGCTCTGTACCAATCGACGGCCGTAGCTTGGTGTTCGATTACGCTTCTTGAGTTGAATGGAATCGATGGGGAAGAGAGGAGTAGGTGGACTGGCTCTCGACTGGCTTGGGGGTGTTGACCTGGGGTAACAGGGGATTCATTAGTCAATTCATAAGGTTGGTGTGGTTGGGTTTCAGTGTGAGACGAACCTGTCTTCAAGGTTTGGGCCCTGTTGTACAGTAAAAAACTGGTGCGTTGGATGTTTGAGCGAAATGATCCTTTGCCGGGTTGAGGAGCACGGCATATGCTTCGTGACGCGCGCGCAGACACCTGGATTATGAGGCAGCAATTCTGAACTCTCCGCGGATGACTAAGCAGTCCCTATCCAGCATTAATCACGTCCCATGTCCACAACTACCGACACTATTCATCAACTTAGCATTGCGCGGCCACTTGTGGGAGTCTCTCTGTGCCCTATCTCAATGCCCTATCTCAAGGACAGACTATAATATGGTGGCAAAAGGCAGCTTGTTGAGCTGTCTGTCTTCGGTCGCCGACGGTGGCCATCGGCTCAGAGACAACCGCACGATGAAATATATAGTTGCACTGACTGGAGATCCATTCTAATTAGCCTCCTCAGGAACATCAGCCAACGTGTTGGGGTATAAGGACGGGCCTATAGCCAATTGATTTTTATGGCCTAGCGGAATATGCTAACACAAACTAACCCTCAGCCTCTCGAACTCAAACAACACAATCTTATTCTTCGCAAACGTCTCTCCAAAATTGCCAATGATGAAATCCTCCTCTCCCAGCGTCCTAACATTCAGCACGCAGACCTCCACCCCATTCATCTGGAACCTCTTAAAATAATTCTGAGCCGGCGCCTCCCACACTTTCCCATGTCCCTCGAAGACATACTTGACGGCCGGCAAGGAAGAGACACGCTCACAGCCCACAGAGGCAAAGGTTTGGTTCCCGTTATTTGGAGCCGTTTCCTCGTCAAGTGTGATCGGCTGCGCCCTCGTGATTTCAATCGGCCGGGCATAAGTGTTCTACATGGGCGCCCCGCGTTCGCGACGAGGTGCCGGGTTGCCGAATGTCGAGTTATAGCAGTATAGGAAGGAGATGATGGGGCCGGATACACGCCTTGCTCGCACATTTGGTAGAAGGTCGACTGGGTTAAGGCGTTGTCGGAGCTGAAGACCGGAGAGAGCCTATAGACGCCCTCAAAGGAATAGGCAAATTCGTGCTGGAAGTACATATCTGCGAGCTGAAGGGTTACCCTGGCATGGTGGTCTGAGCCGACATGCTGGATATCGGAGCCGAAGCCGACGGAGCGATCATCATAGAAGAAGAAGTGGTTGGGGCTCCACAAGCGGTCTGGGTAGAGATTGGACTCGTTGACGAATGTCCTTGACTGTGTCCGGTTGTAGAGACTCTGGCCTGGCTGCAGGCAGTTTCAAGTGTCCTCGAGACTACCATGGCAACGTGGAGTAAAGGCATACTGGCCGATCCAGGTCCAGCCGACGAAGGAGTCAACCGACTGGGAGAGCACGGATTCGAATGGTGTTGGTGGTGAAGCCAAACGTGGTCCAGGTCAGGGGCATGTCAAAGGTCGTGGCCTTCCGTTTCGCTGACGTCGCAGGCGCCGCCAGCCCTGTTCAGGAGGGCCAGAACTGCAAGGGATTTCCACATGGTGAGTATGAATCTCTATGAATCTCTGAATGACAGTATTTGCTGAAACCGTCAACTTAGATCCCGCTTCCAGTAGTGTAGTGCTGAAGTTTGAGCCGCCCAAAGACAGACGCTGCTTAGCCCTAAGAAGTGTCGCGGAACTGCACTCAATCCGAAATCAACCCTACTTTCCCCGACGGATTTACATAAAAGAATAATCAGCATGCCGCAGCAGGAAAGACACCATAACCATGGAGACCATGGTTCACATCCAAGGCAATCCTGATTCCCCCCTTACGCCGCTGATCCTGATCCATGCAATTTCCGGCCTAGCCCTTCCCTACTTCGCCATCGGAGATCTATCATAATGACTACGATGAAGGACAAGGACGAGCAATTTACGGCATATCCTCACCGATATTCAGTGAATCCACCTCCGCATCCCACCGTCATCTGCACGAGACTCCCCTCTCTGGCATAGGAATACGTCTACGCCGCGAGGTTCAGTGTTGGTTTCGAGATCAATCTATTTGATGATTCTTTATTGTCCAATGGATGTAGGATATAGAAGAGATGGGGGAGAGGTTGCTCTGAGCATGGGTCATGCGCCCCTGTTTATACCTAGAGGCAACTTGCGAACAAAGAGGGAAAGTCGCAGACGGAGCGTTTTCCATCGCAGAGTCGGCGTCAGAGGAACTCACGTCAACTCGGAAACTATCGACTTCTCATCATTCTCATCATCATCATGCTGATTCCCCCCAACCCAATTAACAGGCGTCTCCGGCCTCCCAGTCCTCAACCAGCTCTCCAAATTCCCCCAATTCCCGCTCTCAAACCCCTCCCAACTACTCTCCGAGCAGACCCCGATATGCGGCAACAGCGTCACCATCCAGTTCTCCTTTAGCTGGTCATTAACCCCCGGCTCGTCCTCATGCACGTCCAGTCCAACACCAACGACCTTCCCAGCCTCAAGCGCCTCAAGCAGCGCACCCTCATCCAGCATCTTACCGCGCGCAACATTCACAACCCTCAACCCGCCGCTCTTCGCGCGCGCAAACTGCCCATGCGAAAGCACATGGTGCGTAGCAGGCGTATACGGCGCAGAGAGAACAACACAGTCAATGTGCGGGATCATTTCGTCGACAGAGCCATAGAACCTCGCGCCGCCGGCAAGTTGGCGCTCCGCATCGACTTTCCGACGTGGCCCCGTATATACAACCCTCATCCCCAGCGCGCTCTCGCACTTCCTGCCAATGGCCAGCCCGATGTCGCCTAGCCCCACGATCCCCAGGACTTTGTCCCTCGGATCAACGGCCTTCAGCCCTAACGCCCGACTCGCCATCCAGTCGTACCTCGCGCACCACTGCGCATAACTCAGGTACCGAAAGCTATCCAGCACGAGCGCCAGCCCCGTATTCGCCACGGCCTCCGTGCATGCATTCGGGGTGTTGCAGTACCAGATCCCCCGCGCCGTGAGAGCGGGGATGTCAGCTGTATCGTGGCCGTGGCCGCTGCAGCAGATGAGTTTCAGGGACGGCGGGAAGTGCGGGATGAACTCGGCGGAGAAGGGCGTGTGGTAGGCGTAGGGGCCGGCCTTTAGCCACCCGTTGCGGAGGATGGCGGTGATGGCGCTGTATGCGCCGCCCGGTGCGAGGCGTTCTTTGAATTGGGTGGTGGTGGTGCAGTCGTAGTAGATGAGGTTCAGGTTGTATTTTTGCACGAGGGACTCGCGCCGCGCATGGTCGATTGCTTGGACGGGAGATTCGATGAGGAGGATGTCGATGGGTTTGCGGGTTCCTTCAGCTGGCGGCATGGTGAGCTCTTTGGTATCGTGTCTTTCTTTTATCTTTGTCTAATACTTCGATGATGGACCGATACTAAGTCATATAGACGGCTCAACAGTTGGCCGACCGATGTGCGTTCGCGATAAGACAGGCCGATTTGGAGTCGGACTGCAGCCGATCTGCTCGTCTCCAACTTGATGGCTTGAGATAGGCCAGATAAGACGATTGAGATACGCACGACAGCCCAGATGCATTCATTCTTCGTCTGGCTAACTAATTGCTAACAGCAACAGCCTCCCTCTCCTTAACACTCCCACCACCCATCCCCATCCGTTCTACCCCAGCCCGATCCCCGATCCTAAACGCCCCAAAGACCTGCCTGCCCTCAACCCTCCCCGGATCCCTCCCGTACCCACCACCCCCAGGCGTAAGCACAACGATCCGATCACCCGCGTTCATATTCGCCGTCGCCTTCCCACCAAGACTAATCGTCCTCACCGTGCCATCGTGAGCATCCTTCCTCATCCACAAGTTAACGCCCCTCTTCCCCTCCTCGCCACCGGCCATCCCATACGGCGCAATAACCCGCCGCTCAGACAGAATCGACACCTGCAGCGGCATGCGGAATTCAATGTCCCGCACGCACCCGTCGCCGCCCTTGTTTAGACCACCCCCGCCACTGCCCTGTCGGATGGAGAACTCGCGCAGAAGAACCGGGTACCGCTGCTCCAGGATCTCGGGGTCCGAGATGCGTGTATTCGTGACGTGCGTGTGGACGCCGCTTTCACCAGCCCAGTCGGCGCCGGCGCCGGAGCCACCCGCTATAGTCTCGTAGTATCCGAAGCCGTTGACGACGCGGCCGGTTTCGGGATCCGTACCGCCGTATCCGAATGTTAGGTTGTTGCATGTTCCTTGCGACGCGGCGCATGCTTGGAAGGCTTTGAAGATGAGGTCGACGATGCGCTGGGATGTTTCGACGTTGGAGCCGACGGTTGCGGCTTTGAGGGATGGCGAGAGGATGGAGTCTTGCGGGAGTTTGAGTTTGATGGGGGCGAGACAGCCTTGGTTTAGCGGGGTGTCGGTTGAGATCATGGAGCGCAGGCAGTACATGATTCCCGAGAGCATGACGGCCGGGGGGCAATTGAGGTTCCCGTAGTGTTCTGGTCCTGTCCCCTCAAAGTCGAAGACTGCATCGCCTGTCTCTGGATCGATGTTGATTTTCAGTGCCAAGGGCGTGCCGTCATCCAGATAATCAACTGCCTGTAGGTCCTGCCCCTCGAACTTCCTCGCGAAGACCTTGAGCAGGTTCCGCACAGACTGTGCCGCATTGTCCTGGATAGCCTTCATATAGAACTCAACAACCGGCCATGTATAGTCCCTGACTAGTGCGGTAATCAGACCGATCCCGCGGTTGTTGGCGGCAATGGCTGCTTTCAGGTCCGCGATGTTGTCCTTCAGCGTTCTTGTACCGCTGCACCCTGGATACGAGCCGGGGATGTCAACTAATATCTCATGCAGGCCTGCATCGTCAAAGACCCCTTCTTTCACAATCTTGAAGGTCTCCACAGCCACACCCTCCTGCCAGAGCTCCGTTGAATGCGGCGGCATGGACCCAGGCTGGATGCCGCCGATGTCAGCGTGGTGTCCACGGTTGGCCACGAAAAACAGGATCCGTTCCGGATCGTTCTCATCGAACACGGGTGTCGTAACCGTGAGATCTGGTAAATGCGTTCCGCCTGCACAGGGGTGGTTGCTCAGCAGCACGTCGCCGGGCTTCAGCTCTCCTTTCCCATAGAGCTTCGCCTGGTAAGCGATGGCGTAGGACATGGAACCCAAGTGGCCCGGGATGTGCGGCGCATTAGCCACGAGCCCGCCGTCCGCAGAGAACACGGCACACGAGAAATCAAGGCGCTCTTTGATATTGACCGAGATGGACGTCTTCTGCATTGTCTGCCCCATCTGCTCTGCCACACTCATGAACCGGTGCCCGAACATGCTCAGCTGGACTGGATCTACGACCCCGCTGTTGAGTCTGGGTTTGTCGACGTCCAGAATCTCCAGCAGCAGATGCTCGGGGAGTACAGTTGCCGCGCTGAACGGATCAACAACAACTGTTTGAGTCTTGTCGACCAGCATCGCGGGCCCGGCAATCCTGGCACCAACCGGGAGATCACCGAGGAAGAACAGCCCGGCATCCGTCCAGCCACTGGTCTCGAAATACACTTTCCTCATGGACTGGGGCTTCTGTGGGGTCACTGGTGGCGATGCCTGAACCCTCCGGAGCTCTTCAAACGGCTTGGTCAGCTTGATGTCTGCTCCTTTGCTGCCGATACTCCGTACTCGAACATCATCGATGACAATATCACGCGGCTGCGTGAACCCGAACTCCTGCTTGTGGCGGCTTGTAAAAGCGTTACCGAAATCAGCTAGTTTCCCGGGCTGTCCTTCGATCATGAGGGCAGTATTGCTACCCTGGTATCTCATGTTCAGGAAGTACTCATGCCGCACTTGCTCCTCACTGAATCCTTGCGAAGCAAGTCCCTCTCGGCCTCTCTCTGATAACCGTTCAAACCGACTCTGCAGTGCGGGAAGCGCACTGTCTGAGAAAGCCTGTGTCTCCGGTTCCTGATTCTCGACCACAACGTCCGCTAACGCCATACCATATGCCGACAAGATGCTCGAGTACCGAGGGATAACAACATGTTGAATCCCCAGGTCCCGCGCAACAGCAACAGCATGCTGTCCACCGGCACCACCAAAACAACCCAGAACATGGGCCCTGGTCTCAAACCCACGGCCCTCACTCAGCGTTCTAATCGGCCTCGTCATCGTTGTATTGGCGATCTGCAGAAACCCCATCGCCACCTCTTCCGGCGTGAACTTGCTGTCACCGCTAAGGTTAATGGCCTCAGCCATCTCGGCGAACTTCTTCCGCACAACGGCAAAGTCAAGTGGTCTGGGAAACAGATCCGGGATGATCCTCCCCAGGAAGAAATTGGCGTCTGTCACGGTTAACGGCCCGCCTTTCCCATAACATGCCGGGCCGGGATTCGCTCCTGCGCTGCCTGGGCCGACCTTGAATAACCTGTTCTCCCAGGTGAGGATTGACCCGCCGCCGGCTGCGACGGTGTTGATGTCGAGGTGTGGTGACTGGATTGTGACTTCTGCAATGGTGCTCTCGAAGATATGTTCAAGAGACCCGGCGTAGCGGCAGACGTCGCTTGATGTTCCTCCCACTGTCAAAAGCATTAGTGAAAACATATAATATGCAGATTACTAGAACATACTGTCAAATCCTAATACAGGCTTTCCCTCTTTCTCGTCATAGCATGTCTTCGCCACGCCAATGACTCCCCCAGCTGGACCGCTAAGCACGCCGCGGAGCCCGGTGAAATTCGTATACGTCGTCAGCCCTCCATCAGACTGATTCAAGAAGAGCTTCTCTTCGAGGCCCCCTTTGAACCCCTTCTTAAAGCTCTCCAAGTACCTGTCGGTAATTGGCGACAGGTAAGCATCAACAACAGCCGACTGGCTCCGGGGCACAATCTTGGCCATCTTCTGCAACTCCGAAGACGCCGCGAGCTTGAAGCCGAGTTCGCGCGCGATTTTGGCAATCCCGAGCTCGTGGTCTTGAAAGGTGTACGAGTGCATCATGGCAATTGCTACCGTCCGGTATCCCTGGGCCCATAGGTCTGTGAGGTCCCTGCGGACCAGCTCGTAATCAGGGACCTTGATGACTCGGACTGCCTCACCGGATATCCCGGTCGTTAACTGGGGATCCGAGCTGATGTCTATCGGCTGCGGCTCTGGGTTCTCTGCGAAGCCTTCGATCGTGACTCGCTCGTCCACCTCCAGGACAGTCTCATACAGCTTCTTCATCCGGCGAACCGAGAGGTCGAAGATATGAGGGCGAGCCTGATTCCCGATCTCCAGGAGATCACGGAACCCCTTGGTAATTAATAGAGCCGTTCGCTCGCCCTTTCGTTCTAAGAGCGCGTTCGTGGCGACGGTCGTGCCCATGCGTATGCTCTCAACGCTGTCCAGGTCCAAGGGCGTGCCCCGTGGGATCTTGGTGTTGGTTGCAATCTCCAAGATCTGCCGGATGCACTCGGTTGGAGCATCGTCGTATTCGTCGGGGCATTGCGATAGCACCTTGAGCACAATCTCTTGGTCTTTGCCGGTTGTGCTGTTCGGGATCAAGGCGATTCCGTCGGTAAAGGTTCCCCCACGGTCGATGGCGATTCTGATTCCTGGCATGATGGGTAGATGCTTAGGCTCGGTGCTGTCTCTAGCCGTCAGGTCAATAGCCAGTCGCTTTCTATACTTGGCCTGGGATTGGGGTCGGCTTCCTCCAGCCGATGCAGCTTATCAGCCAGCCGTGCCGACTGATAGGAAGATCCTGTGTAGATAACTTATCACGCCCAGGGGGATCTGTAGATAGCGCTATCTCGCCGGATCGTACGAGGCTAGGCCAGTGCACCGTGGCTGATATGGCGGGCATGCGTATATCTATAATGCAACGGCCGATTCGAGGCCGCTGAAGGCCATGTCTAACCCTGATCAAGTCAGTCACTATGGAAGAGAAAGGCCCGCAAGTGCAGAGTCCAACAGATTCTGAGAATGGCTCGTCTGATGTTTACGTTGACCCCGTCAAGGAAAGACGCATGATGAGGAAGTTTGATGTACCTTCTTGCCGATTCAGGAGTTGCCATGATAAACTGACCACTGTTAGTTGTTCGCCGTGTGCGCAATGGGCGTCTTGTACATGATGTCGAATCTCGACCGAAGCAACCTGGGCAATGCCAATGTCGCAGGACTCCCCGAGGAACTCGGCCTCGTGGGCAATCAATTCGGTACCGCGACGACTTTGCTGTGAGTTTCAACAAGCTTTCTAGGACCGTGATCAACAACTCATCGTCTTAGATATGCCACCTATGTCCCCTTCGAAGGCCCCGTCGCCGTGCTCCTAAAGGTCATTGGCCCAAAGCCATTGATGTCAATCAGTGCATTGTGCTGGGCTGCTGCCAGTCTCGGAATGGGTGCGTTGATCTATACAAATCGATAGATAGATCACTGACTCAAGTGTCAACCTAGCCTTCGTACAAGACCACCGAGGTCTTTATGCCTGTAGACTTCTCATCGGCCTCTTCGAAGCCGGCCTGATCCCATGCATCAACGTCTACATCGGATGGATTTACAAAAAGTCGGAGCGCGGACAGCGATCATCTTGGATCTTCGCATTCAGCGCATTCTCCAGCGCCTTCGGCGGGATTCTCGCGTACGGCTTGACCCAAATCCACACTGCCCACTTCTCAGGTTGGCGGTGGCTCTTCGCCGTAGAGGCTGCCATGACCATGGTTGCTGTGCCCTTGTTTTGGCTTGTTTTCCCCAAGTCTCCAACCACAGCCTGGTTTCTAACAGATGAGGAGAAGAAGATGATGCAGCTGCGATACGACGCGGACCCTACCTGGGGCGTTAGCGAGGAGTTCTCTATGGCAGAATGCCTCAAGGCGTTTGTTGATCCCAAGTGGTATGCTTTCTTTGCGTACCAGTTCTCGGTCGATATCTCGCTGTATGGTTTAACCACCTTCATGCCGACGATTGTCAGCGGCCTGGGGTACAAGTCTGTGCAAGCCAACCTCATGACTGTCCCGATATACATTTGCGCATTGATCTTCTTCATGGTCATCGCGTATTTCTCCGATCGGACTGGATACCGAGGGCCTTTTCTTGCGGGTAGTCTTTTGTTCTTGATTGTTGGGTATGCGCTCTTGATCAGCGTTGAGAACCTCAAGGTGAGGTTTTTTGCGTGCTTCAGTAAGTACCAGACTCCGTTCCAATTCCACCAGATTCACTGACAGTTGCCAGTCGCGGCATTGGGAATCTATCCAACAACCGGCTTGTCGCTTATGTGGCTGCAAGACAACGTATCAAAACACTACAAGCGCGCAACGATGGTCGGCTTTACCCTCTGTCTCGGGAACACGGCTGGCGTTGCGGTAGGCCAAATCTTCACCACCGAGAGCTCGCCGCGATACATCACAGGCTTATCAATTGCCATGGGGCTGGCGTGTTTCGCCTTCGTTGACGTGCTGGTTCTCATGGCGGGCTTCACCTGGGTCAATCGCAAGCGAGCCGCGAAGCTTCGAGCTGCAGAACTGGCTGGGACCCCGATCGAGCCAAACCCAGATCTGGGCGACTATGATGTGCATTTCCGGTACTCGCTGTAGATTAGTTGACTAGACTCCATGAACTCCAACCCAGGAGTATATGTATCAATGTGTCACTAATAAGCGTCCGCCATTTTGGTAGAGAGTCGGCTCCCGGGCCGGCTACCGATCGGGATGTGGTGGGCATGCGTCATCCAATGCAGTTGAACATAAGTAGTCGCATTTGTCCACTTCAGTAAAGATTGCGACAATGAAAGTTGCAAAATGGCAGATACACCGGTCGTCAAGCTCCTTGAGAAGCTGATGGAGATTCCCTCCGTCAGCGAGCAGGAACAACAGATCGGAATATTTCTAGCGGACCATCTCAAGTCCCTGGGCTATACCGCGGAGCTCATACCGATATCACCCAACTCCGACCGCTGCAATGTATACGCGTACTTGGGTAAAGACCGCAAGGCTAGAACGCTCCTCACTTCACACATGGACACGGTCCCGCCGCACATTCCGCTGAGCATCAAGGGGGACGTTATTTTCGGCCGCGGGGCATGCGACGACAAGGGACCTCTAGCGGCGCAGATTGTTGCGCTGGAAGAGCTGCGGGCGGAGGGTTTGGTGAAAGATGGCGACGTGGCTCTGCTCTTTGTTGTGGGGGAAGAGAAGGGAGGGCCTGGAATGCTTGCTGCGAATGAGATGGGCTTGAGCTGGGAGGCTGTCATTTTTGGAGAGCCCACCGAGGGCAAGCTGGCTACTGGGCACAAGGGCCATTTTGTCTTCGAGCTGTTTGTAACTGGCACTGCTTGCCACTCGGGGTACCCGCATCTGGGGAAGAGTGCCACCGCAACGCTCGTTGCTGTGCTGGATGAGCTGAAAGCACTCGAGCTGCCTACATCGCAACTCCTGGGTCCGACTACATTTCACTGCGGTAAGATGCAGGGTGGAGTCGCCTACAATGTTCTCGCTGCTGACGCCTACGCCCTTTGTGGTATTCGTGTTGCGGCTGACTTGCACGGCATCGAGAGAATGGTGGAAGAGGTTGTCGGTAGATATCCCGATGTCACGATGAAGAAGTCATTCGGCTATCCGGAGACTTTGCTGGACCATGAGATCGAAGGTGAGAAGTCCAGTCCAGCCTAGTTTGCTGGCAACTAATCTCAGCAATAGGCTTGGACTCGATGCCGGTTTCATACGGCACTGATGTCCCTCGACTGAATGGAACCCATAAAAAGTATCTTTATGGCCCGGGTTCGATCTTGGATGCGCACGGAGAAAACGAGCAGGTTGCGATTCCGGATTTGATCGAGTGTGTGGCTGTTTACAAGAAGCTGGTTCTCCAAATGCTGAATCCTAATCAGTGAATCAATGCTTCAACGTTCATAGAGAAGCTAGAACGTCGTATCCCCATGCAGCGACCTTCCAATCATAGTCCAATTACCTCTGTGCGTCTTATCAAGTACTCCAACAGAGTGTCGAGGGTTTATCACCGGTCGGCACGGCTTGGGCCAGCCGATGGGCAACATAAAGAACCTTCGTAGTCGCATTTCTATCAAGTCAGCGCTGATTTCTGTCTCGGGTCCAGGCGTTTTAGCTGATACCTACCCAAAATGCCGGCCGATCTTTCTGGCATCCGCGATTTACCCAGGGACGAAGCATTCGCCATCACAGCAGATTTCCAAGCCGACGACCACCCGCAGAAGGTCAGTTTGGGGGCAGGAGTCTACCGAGATGAAAGCTCCAAGCCATGGGTTCTGCCCAGCGTCAAAGAGGTGCGTATCAGCCGAAAGACAGGCAATGCTTCAACAATAGTCAAGAATTGACCCTTTGATAGGCCAAAAAGCGGCTTCATGAGCAGGAGTTAAACCACGAGTATCTGCCAATCCAAGGCTCCGAGCCATTCCTCACTGCCGCGAGGGAGCTCATCCTGGGCCCAGCGCAAAGCGAAAACACGGTGATCTCGATCCAGACCATCTCTGGCACCGGCGCAAACCATCTCGCAGCCGCCTTCCTGTCCCAACACCTGAAGCCCAAACATGTCTTCTTCTCAGACCCAACATGGAGCAACCACTCGCTCGTCTGGGAGGTTGCCGCGCCCGACGTCGTGCAAAAGACCTACCCCTACTATCTCCCCGCAAGCAGGTCCCTGGATTTCGAGGGCATGATGTCGACGCTGGAATCTACCGCCGTCGAAGACGATATCGTTGTACTGCATGCCTGCGCGCACAACCCCACAGGGATCGATCCAAGCCGAGAGCAATGGCGCACTCTCGCTGAACTGATGAAGCGCAAGAGACTGTTTCCGGTGTTCGACTCGGCATACCAGGGGTTCGCAACGGGGGATGTAGACGCCGATGCTTGGGCGGTCCGATACTTCCAGCAAACGCTATTTGGTGCAACTGAGTCGGAACCACGGCCGCAGGGGATGGGGATCGCACAGTCGTTCGCGAAGAACTTCGGTCTGTACGGCGAGCGAGTTGGGGCCTTCCATCTTGTCCTGCCTCCACGGGCACCTGCAGCAGGAGCACGTAGCCAGCTCCTCCGCCTTGTGCGGGCGGAAATGTCCAATGCCCCTTTGTTTGGCTGTCGAGTTGTGGCGATGATTCTCTCCGACCCTGAGCTTAGAACGAGGTGGAAGGAAGACCTGCAGACGATGTCGGGACGCATCAAGCGGATGAGATCGATTCTCAGGCGGGAGATCGAGAAACATCCAAAGTCGGAAGTGGGCGATTGGAAGCATCTGGAAGATCAGATCGGTATGTTTAGCTATACGGGGCTGAGGGAGGAGCAGGTGTTGAGGCTGAAGGACGTGCATCACGTCTACCTGATGCGTAACGGACGAGCAAGCCTGAGTGGTTTGACGGAGGCGAACGCGGAGTATGTGGCTGATGCCATTGCTGAAGTGATGCGTTATCATCCGGTAGGACTGAAATAATGGAGGAAGAAGCAGAAGCCGTCCGGAGATGTAGAAATCTCTAAAGACGGTGTGACTGGAAGGACGAAGAAGAACAGGAAGGAGTTGGAAGTGGGGGGTTCATGGGCAGTCACGCCCACCAACCGCCTCACTACATAGTCCGCTTTTTGTCTTGAATACTATCCAAGTAGAAGCAAATAGGGTTTGAATATTGGCATTCTAGAAAGGAGATGAGAGTATGATCTTGCCATCAGAAACAAATAGTCATCCCCCGTACTATGCTGCATTTATATATCATCAAGACAAACAATAAAAACAAGTCACAAAACAAATCCCATCTCCTCTCCGTTGATAACAGCATCATCACCCCGTTCTGCATTGCAATCCAAAAAAGCCTGGAGAAATGGACTGTCCAAAGGATCCACAGCAGTTGTATTCCTAACCATTCCGTCCTCGTGGTTCAAGGTGAAGGGCAAGGACCCCGGCATGAGGAAGTTACCCCAGTCACAGTTATCATGTTCTGCTGGGCTAGGTCCGATTTCCGACACGTTCGGATCGGCAAGAGCTTCATTAGACCTCGATGGAGGAGCTCCTGTGCTTTCCGTAGTCACAGTGGATGGCACACGGCCAAACAGCCGGCTGACATTCCATTGTATCTGAACGAGCCGAGCGTAATACTGGCCAGCCGTCGCATTCCCTTTATCTCGCATGGTCATCAGCATCTGGAAGGCTGTCTGTACGGCGTCCGAGTCTGCCAGGTTGGGCGAGATAATCGCGGAGGTGATGAGGATGAGCGTTGAGGAGAAGAGATGGTGGGCGTCAAAGTATCCGTAAGTGGCCAAGGAACTGTCAATGAAAAGCTGAGAGAGGATTGAGTTTGATGTTCGAGACGCGGAAATACAGGCATCGGCCAGCGTCCTCGTTGTATCTGATATCGGCGCTGATGCTGGTGCCGATTCTAGACCATCCCCGCTCTGGCCCAAAGAGTTTGCGATTGCGAACGGATTCTTGACTTTCAGCACATACAGCAGGATCGGCCGCGTGGTCAAAATGATGCAGTGATTGAAATGCAGCTGGAGAGAGGCTACCGATCGGAGGATCCCGGCATCCTGGTTCCACCGTAGGCTCTCGGGGATATTGGCGTCCCATGTCCGCAGCTTTTGTAGAATAGACCGAACGTTATGTACCAGCTTGCCGGCGGCCGCTTTAGAAGATGGCGCGTAAATATCTCGCATGATGAGGCCGGTGATGCGGGCCAGTTCCACGTGAGCGAGCAGATGCTCGGCTCGTCCGAGTTTCAACTGCATCTGGCTCCCTAGTACCGCAGGCGGCTCTGAAGATGGCATCTCGACATCGATGTCCTCATCGTGGATCCCTATGGGCTGGCCAAGCTTCGAACATGTCGACCTATCGAAGACGTACACCGTCCACCACAGCCGGACTCGGTGTTCTCGCTCAATGGCTGACAACCCAGTTTCGGCCGGTGAAGCGCGATGCAAACCAAGGCTGGTGCTAAGGCGCATTGCCATGCCACTGTACATGTGTGCGGAGTTGACGCGGCCAAGGGCATTGGAGTAGAAACACTGCGCACTGCATTAGCCAGATACGGCACGGCAAACAGGTTCTACATACAAGCAAGAGCATTATCTCAATCTGGGCCAGGGACGGCTCCTCGAAGAGGTCCTGCAGTAGACCAATAGCAACCAGGAAATATCCCGTCCCCGGCACGGGAAAATCGCTGGCATCGACCTGCACATCCCCACGTGCTGGTGTTGTCGAACAAGAATACAACTCACCGAGTGCTAGAACCACGAACAGCTTGCACGCCCATGTAGAGTCCCACTGAAACTGCTCTCCCAATCGATAGGCCTCTTCAAGTTGCTGCAGAAAGTCGCTATGCAAGAAGAAGTGGTAGTCCTGGCCAATGAAGCGAAGGGCAACGCGGACGAGAAGATACGTCCGAATACGCTCCGGCAGCTTGCAACCAGCAACACTCTGAGACTGACGCGCAAATGCGGGATTGCGAACGTAACGACGCTCAGGGGGTGGAGTCGGCGTGGAGCGTGGAAGCAAGCATTGCAGGATGCGATCGCTAAAGGCCATGCAAGTTGACTCTCCCACAAACTGTGGTTGTGCACCATGGTCGAGCTGGAAGAGGCGCTGTGGCTCATGGATGGGATTGCTGAGATCTATTGCAGCTGGCTCCGGTCTTTCACCTATGGTAGGTGATGGGGGATCGGTGTTGTTCCTCTGCAGCTGGGTCAAGTAGCTGATGCTGTATCAATCTCCAATTCAAGATCAGAATTAATTCAATTGAACAACACACCTTGCAGATACGGTGACTCTCCGCTCGCGCAGGGGATAGGAGCAATTAGTCGCCTTTTTGGCACTGCGGCATCTCTGGCATGGTACACCCCCTGAGCACTTGACTTTGAGGCCATGACAACGACGGCAGCTGGAATGAGTGAGTTGGTTAAGTGTCACGAGATGGGCCAGGTACCATACGCAATATAGGAGCGTTTAGGTCGGCTTGACGCAGTAGGCGACGGCGCAGTTCCAGTCATGTTGGAGACAGGTCGGGTACAGCTGATGAAGATCGGGAAGACAAGACCGACTGATAAGAGAAGTCGCAGCCGAGTTGGAGTCCGGCATCCTGATTATCTCCGTCAGCGATAGGATGAGATGAATGAAAAGATTATTGACATTGGTTACTGCATACCGCCATCTAAATCAAAAATCCAAAAAATTATTGAAACACATAACAAAATAAGCCATTCAACCAATATCTTCTAAAAGAAAATCGTCATCATCACGCATGGAGAAACCCCGTCGCCTTCCAAGCCTGTACGTACTTCCTCGCTACCTCCCCACTGACAGGCCCCTGTGCCGCAAGAGTTGGCGAGTGTTCCCTTGTACGAGTAGTATCCAGCAAGAGACCACCGCACGACATGCGCAGGAAATGGTGGTCCAAGAATCCAATCAGCCGGCCCGCAGGGTTATCGGTATCAATGGACAGGGGCGATTCGCGGACCTTCCGCACCCACCGGTCGAAAGGGATGATGTTTTGGCGCGGAACATCCAGCGCGTCGGCGAGGACTTCGATCATCTCCGGCCAGGGCTGGCCCTTGGGGTTGTCGATATGGTAGGTCGGATACGGGGTGCGATCAGCTGGCGCAAGAACGAGGTCTTTGAGGGTTCCCGCGACGTCATTGACCGGGACCCAGGAGAGGATGCCCTCGAAGTTGGGCAGTGCTTTCAGGGTCTGGCATGACTTGATGAGGAATGAGAAGTGCTCATTCGGGTTCCAGAAGCCGCTGGTGCGAGAGCCGGCGATCTGGCCGAGGCGGACGCTCATGGGCTGGAAGTGCTCGGGGTATTTGTGGAGTGTGGCATGTAGGATTCGCTCGCAGGCGAGCTTTGCCTCGCAGTAGCCGATGGGAAGGACGGATTTCATCTCCATACGCTCCTCTGGTACTGAAACTTGGCCGCTCCAGATTGGGTACTGGCCGACGACGCCGATGGATGAGACGAGCTGGAAGCGGACCTTGATGTCTGGACGAGGGCGCTGGGTTGCAATGTCTCGTGCAAGGTCAATTAGATTTCGTAATGTGTGAAACTGTTGCTCGAAGGCTTTGATGGGGCGCGTGCCGCTCATAGGCCAGGCGTTGTGGACAATGTGTGTGACATGTTGCACTAGCCAGGCATATTCAGCCCCCAGGACGCCCAACTTCGGCTTGGCGGTGTCAGTCTCGATTACCTTGAGTTTTGATTGCGCCTCGTTGGACAGCTTGATCCCTCTGTTGGTCAATGCTTGCTGTTGCCGGGTCTTGCCTTCAACGCCGCCGCGACGGTTGACGCAAACAACAGTGTGAACGTCGGGATTAATGGCAAACTGTTCGACAAGATGAGATCCCAAGCTACCCGTGGCACCTGTGACGAGGACGCACTGTCCCTTCGGGGGTGTTGATGCCGTTCGGGAGGCTGCCGTTACGGGCATCAAGAAGCCCTTAGAAAACTGGGCTACATATCGGTTGACCTCGGCTTCCCGGGCGACGTCGTCAGTCATGATTTGCGCCTCCGGCTCCACAGCCTTAGGTAGGCGATCGTAGGTAGGGCCCGACGCCAGGGCGATAATGATCTTCTGGGTATAATTCTCGGGCATGGCGCCATCGGTCCAGTCCACATGTCCATACCCAGCGGACTGGAGGTCCTTTTCCCAACGAGTTTCCGAGGCAATTGCATGGCGTCGACCATCATCAAAGAGCCACCAGCCTTCCAGAAGTCCAAACGTCAATTCGATATATGGTACGATACCAGTCATCTCCAGCATCATAAGGAATCCGTCTGGGCGTAACGCTGTTCGGATACTGCGGGAGGACGCTTCCAAGTTATGCGTGGCATGCACGGCGTTGCTCGCAATCACAATGTGCTGGCCGCGCAGCCCTTCCGCGACAGGCTTTTCAATGTCGTGTACGGCAAACTTCATGAATGAATAGCTCTTCCATTTTCGGCGCGCTTGAGCAACCATGGATGGAGAAAGGTCGGTGAAGGTATATTCCACGGGGACGTTGAGCTGAGCCAGGAACGGGACGAAGGCCATGGTTGAACCGCCAGTGCCGGCGCCCATTTCGAGTATCTTGAGAGGGCCATTATCGAGGCTTATCCTTGCGATCAGCCGACCAAGGAAGTCTCTCATAAGCTCATAATGTGTATGATTCATTGTGCAGTAGCAGTACAGATTTGTCACCAGTTCTCGGCCTTCGGTTGTTCCAAAGATGAGCCGGATGCCATCCGTCTTCCCCTGGAGGACGTCGGCCAAAGCCTTTCCAGAAAAGTAAGCTAACTTGGCAGGGTGTGTCCAATCTGGTAGCTTCTTCAGTATGTCCTGCAGCAATACATGGCTGGACCTTTTAGGCGGAGAGTTGGCCGTTCGAATGAGCTGCATGCCTTTCGTGTCAAACAACCGCCCGTCATTCTCGAGCATCTCGTACAGATAGTTCACAAGGTTCGCCTGCTGAGGAACATGGCTGACGCGCGGGACCGGTTCACCGGCAGGAATAGAGGCAATGGAGACACCAAGCTTTTCAAAAGCTTCCAGTACCAAGGCAACGCAGAGCTGGGTCGAGCCCGGCAAGAACATGTTCGCGTAGCCATCTACCTTGCGATCCCGCATGAATTGGTCGGTGGTCAGTTTGGATTCCCCAAAGGCATCAAGGATTGTCGATGAAGACAATTCGAGGGAATTGCCGCCGGATGGAGGTACCATCTTGATTTCACTTTTGTTCTCCTCGTTCCAAGGCTTCAAGCTAGTGGGTATTTCAATCAGATCCTTGGGCGATGTCTTGGTATGATGGCTCAGGTTTGCATAACTGCTCTGCGGTGGGATCCGGCCTTCTTGCATCGTCATAAGCTCCTTGATAAGCGATATCACTCCAGAGGCGCCTTCAGTATGCCCAAATGGCCTAGATCGATTGCTTCCTCCCAGTGCTGGAGAATACTTTCGTACTCTGCGGGGTCGCCAACAGGAGTTCCAGTGCCGTGTGCTTCTAGAACAGATATTATCTGGACTCAGCTGTGCTTTGTGGACAACTTCTTGGAACAGCATCGAGAGGGAGGGAGAATTCGGAACAAATATGGGCGTACAGTTTTAATTCTGTGACACGGCGGTACCAGAGATGCACCCGAAGATCGGATTGCCATCCGCAATTGCATCAGACATCTTCTTCAAGGAAACGCATGCAATACCCTCGCCACGACAGTAGCCATCAGCTAAATTGTCGAATGGTTTACATTGGCACGCCTGCATTAGAAGGCGTTGCTGCGGGTCCATGGACGCAGCGTCTCGCGGACTCCGCTTGAAGAATCTGTGGTCGAAGGCGCCAACGTCGTCAATGAAGTTGTGTACCATTTGCGTTTGGTATCCAACTCCCGCCACTGACATTCGAAGCCAAAGGAGCTTTGGAGGACATCAATGTGCTGTGACGTTCCCTCGCAATCATATGCCATAACTCCGCTAGGCCATCTGCGCCGGCGTCTTTGATGGCCATGCCAATAACAGCAATGTTCAAGAAGCATCCGATGAATGACGCAAGATTGGAAACTCCATGCTCACAGATCGTTCAAGGCTGGAAGTACTGCGCGCCGAAAAGACTTGCGGACTAGTGGAGGTCAATTGAGAGAAGCCCGAGCAGTTGAGCCTATCTTGAGCCAGTTGCCCAAGCCGCCGATCTGAAAGGGTCCCTGCTCCGGGAGTCCACATTGAACAGATAGCGCTGCTAGCTCCTCACTCGCCGGTCTGCCCATTTACCAATTTCAGAGTGTAGTGTAATCGCTCGAACCCTCCGAGGGTCGCCAGCCTTTCTACCGTCCCGAGTGACTGGCAAAGGCACATTCCGTCAACAACAAGCGGAGCCTAGACAAGACAAGAAGGAATAGAAGAAAGCCACTGAAGGTCCAAAGAAGCGGGTCCAGCTGACTCTGCCTGTCCAAGAAACAATAAGCTCTGACTATTCATGCAGCGTCTCGATAGCTTACGCTGATCAGGTGCAGCTCAGGCGAATTCCCAGCTCTATTGCTTCTTTCTCCTGAGCCTGAGGAAACCATGATATGCATGACCGGTGGGTCAGTCATATTCCGAGAATGTACTCTCTCCGAAGCCAGAAGGATGCATCACTGCATATTTGTTGTCAATGTCAAATTGGCCAAAGGCAGCTGGAAGAGCCAAGAAGGGATGCATGACAGACTCGGGAGCTGCTGACTCGCTTCAGGAACTTCGTTTTTCCGAGAGGTTTTTCCACTGCTCTCGTCTGTTCCTTGACGGCCGACGTATAGGCGAAGCGTCTAATGGGAGAAGTCTGGTGTATTAGTGTATTGCCTTAATTAGCGGGAGAAAACTCTGTGGGGCACGTGACGCGCTAGTCCTAATCTAGTATAATAGTGCTTTAGGCACCCCTTATGCTAATATACCCCTTAACTAGCGTGGCTAAGTAGCCACTATTTATATAATATATATATAAAGTTTAAAAACCTAAAAAAATAAATAAATTTTTAAGCTTTTATTATCCTAGGTATAGTATAACTTTTTATTAGCTAGTTTAAAATTATACGCTATACCCCTTGTACTTTCCTGTATTTTTAAAACATGTTTTTATTTTAAGTAATTAATAATCCCTTTTTTAATAAGTAATTTAATTAATTAAAATATCTTAATACCATCCTAGATATTAATATAAAAAGCTTTAATTAGTTTTTATTTTTATTTTTTAATACTTAAATTTTATACTAGGGTATTTATCCCTTGGGCCATAGCTTAAGTTATAAGTAAAAATAATTTTAAGTTATATACTTTTTATAGCTATAATAAGTATAGTAATTATTAGTATTAATTTAAGGCTTAATTTTATATATTTTATTAATATAATTTTTATTAAAAATACCTTTTCCTAGACCCTTGCGTGTTAATATAGGGATATTTAGATTTTTATTAAGCTTATTAATTAAAGTAATTAATAAAACCTTTTATATTTTTTTAATTAACTTTACTTGGGCGCGTGTGTTATTATATAAATATTAAAAATAATTTTTTATATATAATTTAAGGTTTGCTTTTATAATTATTAATTTTTTTATTATCACCCATGTGGTTATCTTTACTTTAATTTTTTAAAATATAAAAATTATAATAACTTTTAATATTAATATAACCCTTAATTAATTTTTTATATCCTATGTATTTAAATAAGCTTTAATAAACTTATTAATTTTATTAAATTAAGCTACTTACATGTTATAAAGCACTAGTATTACCTTTAAAATTTAAGGTATTTTATTATTTATAATAACACGCTTAATAATAGTCCAAGTATTATTAATATATTTTAATAAGTAAAGTAATTAGCTAATATAATAAAATAGTTTTTTAAATAATTACCTAACTAGCTAATTAGCTATAATAATTAAATAATTTTTTTATACTTTATACTTTAAATCCTTAATCCACGGCCTTGGTATACTTTTATTAATAAGCTAAAATATTTAAAAAATACAAAGCTAGCATATTATATAGTTTACTTATATAATATAATTTTTTTAGTTAATTAAAGCCTTTTAAATAGGCGCTATAAATATTAAAGGTGTTTTATTAACTAGCTATTTATTATAATATACTTGGTTAATAATTATAGGCGCTGGCTAAAAGCCCTTTCTAGCCCTTAATTAACTAAAACTTATAGTTTTTAATCTTAATTCTAATTTTAAGGCTTTAGTATTATCCACGGGTGTTATAAATCCCTTATTTATATCCCGTGGAGTACTTTTAGTATTTAAAGCTATTTTTAATTTATTTTTTATATAATTCCCTAGTAGTTATCTAAGCCTTTTAATTAGCTATTTAAGCTATTTCCTAATTTTAATATAATAGCTATCCCAAGCCTATTATTCCCTAGCAGTTATTTAAGCTATTTTTATTTTAATTATATAGTTATTTAAGCCGTAAAATATAAAAAAGCCATGTAATTAGTTAATTTTAGTATATACCAAGCATATGGCGGCTATTTAAGCCATTAATAATAAATATTAACTTAGTAAAACACTTTAAAAAACTTTTAGGGCTTTACTTAGCTAATAATATTATAGTAAATATTAAAATAAGGTTTTTTAGGTACTAAAACACCTATATAAAAAAAAAAGGGTGTATAACCTAATAATTAATATATAGGCAAAGCGTCCAATAGGAGAAGTCTAGTGTATTAGTGTATTACCTTAATTAGCGGGAAAAAACTCTATGGGGCACGTGACGCGCTAGTCCCAATCCGGTATGGTGGTGCCTCAGGCACCCCCCGTGCCGACATTCCTTCATTTTCCGAATCCTCGAAAGTCAGACTCAGTAAGATATTGAGGCACAATCACATCAACGTTCCCATCCAATCAACACCTATTCTTCACCGGACTTTATCGGATGATCGCCATTATCAGTGGATCCGCCCATCCCGCCGCGGAATCCACGGAATGCACGAGATTTGTCCTTGTCCGGACACTGCCTTGGTCTATACAGTAGCACAATGCTTACTAGACAAGATGTGATGATACGTCGTCTTATCGGAGTTGGGTAATGCCGGCTTAAAGAATGCCATCTGAACCAGGCTTGTCAAATCGCCATGACTACCGCCAGATAAATCTTCATTCTTATGCTCCGTGTTACCCTGGCCTGCCCCGGGAAACCGCCGATAGCTTTCTGCTAGGAACGAGCAACAACCTAAACGAGCAGCTTTCTGACTACTGGTATTCCGCCGACTTCACCCCATGATGTCCCAACCTGCCCAGCGTCCCCAACCCGAGACAGCCGAAGGACAGAAACTCAGACGTCTCGCGTGTGATCGGTGTAGAGGGCAGAAGCTCAAGTGCGTTCGCTTGGGGTTGTCTGAGAAGTGTCAGCGCTGTACGACCGCGGATGCCATTTGCACTTTTGGAAAACCATTGCCCCCGGGGCGGCGTGCAACGAAGCCGGCGGCGCAAAAAATGGAGGTCGAATCCACTGTACCAAAGCTCCCTGTTGCAGTTTCACGAACCGAGCTGGAGAGCACTTCAGTCCTCAATGAAATTTCCGCACCAGTAGGGATACTTCACGCCGACAGTCCGGGATTCTCGGAAAGTCTTTGGGTTCACGGAAGCGACATGGACGCGGACAACTTTTACAACATTCTCTACGATGAAGGAGGCGCCATTGACCTAGACGGCCACAGTCTGGACACATGGCCAGCCAAGGCGGATTCTATGGGAGATACATCCCCGTGGCAGACGATGGGACCAATCGGCGACGAGGGAGACACTCTGGTATTCAGTCCCCATGAGGGTAGGTCGCCTCAGAGTCAAAAGCGACTATCAACGACTCAAAGCAAACGAGAAGGGCCGACCAAGCGGCCAGCTTCCCAAACTTCGGGTTCAACAGCGGGAAGTTTAGACGAGGCTGCTACAACTCCCGACACGATGGGACTAATGCAACATCTGATGCATCTTAGCCGTGCCTTGTATGAGCTCGAAAGCCGTTACCTCCCCAACGGTGATAGTAACCATACTTTGATGGCCGCTTATGGTGTCTTTCCCACTGAACTTTCGGGCCAAGTTCTCCAAGCCGCCATTGATTTCCTGGCGTTCCTTCAATGCTTCTTCTTGGTAGATGAGCCTTCATCATATTCGCCAGGTCAATTTCTAGCTACTAATCGACGGGATCAATCCTTCCTCGACCTGACCGACCTGGACCAACGAAGCTGTCTTCACGCGTATGGTACGCTAGTACCTCCTCCGTATGAGCACATATATCTCGCACCAACCAACTACGGCTTCACTCATTCTTCCGCCTTGGAATGGCCCCCAGCCCGACAGATTGCTACACCAGACAAACCGACAAGCCAACAGCTCATCAGTAACTATATGCGCTTGCTGCGCCTGTATCTGTTACTCCACAAGTGCATCTACGACTATGTTCGGCTGACCGCATCGAACCCCAGCCAACGCCAACCCATCTGGAGCAACATGACCCTGGGTGGCACAGTGCTTGACCAATTCGCGGACTTCCAGATCAAACTTGTCTTGCAGGTCGTGGCGCGCTTGCTAGAAGATATCGAGGTTGCCCTCGGACTGCCCGAGGGCTGCCGGGTAGGCAAAATGGCTGCTGCTGAGAATGGCCGCCGTGGGATTTTGGGCACGTACGTTTCGACTCACTTTATCGAGATGTGCATGTTCGAGGCCACCGCGGGACCTGATCAAGGACGCTATACCATCATCCGGTTGCGTGATATCATGCACCGCTTGTCCAGTGCCTTGGACACACCTACCGTGTGCTGAACGTGCAATACTCTCCAGGGGGGGTGAGGTAAGCCTGAATGCGCGTTTTGTCGTATATACATGAAATAATCGATTCGGTGGACATTAGATCGTATTAGACAATAAAGGGTTATATTGCTTCGCGGCCGATATACCCTATTTCCAATGTATCAAAGCATCGATAATCCAACCTGCCTTCGTCCTTCAATACGAAAGACAACTGGACCCCTTAGCACCGGCAGAACTTCATGCCCCTATTCCAATTCTACTCTGATACCACGCTGAGGGCTCGGAGGGTACTGAACAAGGCAGCCTGACCTTGGAGTCGGGTATGAATGGAACCTACCGAACAACCCCATTGTTGGTGCATCGTGCTGAGACTTGACGCGATGTCCCTCCCCAGAACGGAAGCCAGTTTGGCCAACCATTCGGAGACCCCTCCCCCCGAGTCTCGACGACGCGCGTCCTCCTGCCAACATGCCAACTGCATGGCTTCGCCGAGTTTCAGCCTGGTGCTGTGATCCACGATTCCGCACCAGACTTCACTCTTTTCCTCGCAACATGGATTCAGCGTCTTGGCGGTGTTCTTGCAAAAGCTTATATCAACATGTTATTGAAAAATACGGTGCACGTAGCACTCGGAAATTGATCTCTGGATGAGAACGGAAGGATCCAGTCAGAAGTACCTCCATGAATTCGAAGGATCCCATCGTCCACTGGCTACCTCTTGCTACTCCAACCTGGCTACGAATCTCTCAGTCCTCTTATATGACTCCCCTCTCGATCATTTATCACAGATCATCAACTTCTCCTCCAACCCTAACTTCAATTCCATCTTCATCACCCAACAATTCCCTTCAAATTGACATCGCTCGTCCTTTGCCATAAAAGGCTTCGTCAAGTTCCATCAATATTGTCATTCACTCCAGTTGTTATCCCGCAGTACTCAGCCTCATTCCCAACTCGTGCTCTGTCATGGCTTGTCTTACTGGGACCAGGACCAGGGCCAGGGCTAGGGCTAGGTGACTGTCTTTCGCCTACCCCTTTATGGATCGCCCGCAGCGCAGCCATGTACTCCTTGGGCTCACACCCCCAACTCCCTCGGTACGCTGCCGTCAAGTGCTTGCTCCGAGCAGCGAAATTGTCTCCCCGCCGGGCTGTCTGCGCGAGACCCGTCACGTACGCCGCTACCGCATATGGCTTTGTGTTGTACGGCGCAGGGAGGTAGTCTCGCGCATTAACGGCGACGATTGTGCTGTAATCGAACTCTTTGCCAACTCCATCAGCCTGGGCAAACACCACCTCCGCACTTGCCGCATGAACAGCAGCCGTAACGCTGATCCCTTGCTTTTTACAGGCCGCAACGAGAGCCTCTGTCGACTTGGCCGTGAACTGCAGGCTTGGCAACGCGAGAAGGAAGGCTGTGTGCTGGAGTCGCCCTTATAGCGCAGTCCTGCGGATGTGAAAAAAGCGACTTGGTTCCGTTTCCCAGCTGTGGCTGCGATTGCTTCCAGGGCGGGCGTGGCGGCGGTATTCGGAGGGCAGGAGAATGCGTCTTCGAGGCTGGGCGACAGCTTGGTACTCGGTTTTCTCCCCATTTTGTGGGGCGTTGGTGCTGGAGCCAACAAGCTCAAACAACCGATCCAGCACCATGCAAGTCCCCAGCGCATCGATCCGCCAGTGCTGGGAGTGAAAGATGATCTCGGACGAGCCCGGGAGGTAAACTAGGCAGGGCAGATCCCGCAGAGCCAAAGTGGGCACGATTTCACTTGCAGGACGACCTGTATCATCAACGATGAACGTCTCCGAGGCCCAGCCATCAATCCTTTTAGCAGAAGCGCTGGCGCGGTACTCCTTTCTCGGCTGCCCATCCTTGTCCTGAGCGATGACAACGCGGAGCCCGGGATAGTCAGCCCCTAGAGCACTCCAAGCATTATAGAGCAGCTTCTCTCTTTCACCAAGCGCAGCATTCAAGTTTGCGTTGTTCTTCCCTTCGAATTGGAGCTTGCAAATGCAGTAGACAGCAGTATACTCCTTGCCCAGGTGCCTGAATGCCTGAGAGAGATTGTAGAATACTTTCTCCGCGCCATCGAGCTCATCGACCCAATGGCCGGGCGACGTCTCTGCCCAGGTCATTTCGCCACTGAACGCCAGACAGTTTATGGGATTGATTGGTTTGTGTGGTGAGAGAGGAAGCAGAGAATGAAGATGAAGCCTTCAAAAGTGGCTATTAATCATGGACGACTCGGTCTCTTGCGCGGGAATAGTAAAACTCCGGTCCTTCAATAGGTATTAGGGCTAGGGACGGCCTGCTTTTCCAGATTTTTGCCGGGCAGGCGAAGTTCGATGCGTGCCATCGCGCGCACTTGCTTGGTGAGCTGGTGAAGGTTCCGCCCAAGGGCCTTGTGCAGTTCCGGAAAGGCTAACAACGTATGTTAACATTAAGGAGAGGGAAAAGGTGGCTCTGGAGTTCGCGGACGGGAGTCCAGCTGAAGCTGACCTCGATGTTGGTGCGTACTTTGCCTCCTGGTGAGTGCGGTACGGAGTTTCTAAGGTCTCGGTCTCTTGCTCACACGAACAGCAATCAGCTCCGACTGCGTCAAATCACGCATGCGCCAGGCCTTGTCTGGACCCGAGAACTCCGTCCCATACGCGCACTACACGCACAAGGTCGCCTTCCGTCCGCGGATTTATCGACATGGACGCCGTGGCGTCCGTGGACGATCCGGCCGAGTAGCCGGTCGAGGAGATGAGCGTGGGTGGTGACGCCCATGGCTGCCGCGACAGCCCTTGCGGACTGGAACCGCACCGTGCGCGCACTTGTTGACCTTCTACCTTCCCAGAGGACTTCACCAAGGGGGCTAGGCTATCTTCGACACGTACGATTATCGCGCGCCGAGTTATGCGCGTGGGCGCGTGTGTCTGGCTGGTGATGTGGCGCACGCTTCGAGTCCGCATCATGGCGCTGGTGCGGGATTCGGGGGGGGGGGGCGCGTTGGCGCTTGATACGGCGCTGGAGAGGGCCGTGGACTCTATACGTGATTCTGGCGTTGACAAGACTGCCGCGAGCTAGGCGGCGCTGCAAGCTTAGAGTGGTGTGCGGCTGGACCGGACGCAGTGGCTTGTGAAGAGTGCGCGGGAGGCCTGTGATGGGTCTTGGCTGCAGAATGCAATGATGTATACGGTAATGCTGAGTATGGCCGGGCCCGGGTGCAACGCCCGAGCTCTTGCTCTCAGCCTCTCACGGAGGCAGTGAGGTTGTGTTGAGGAAGTTGTGAAGACTACATAGTGCAGCGCAAATTCTGTGCTCCGTGATACCTATGGAATAGCCACAAAACCCTCGGAAGTGGATTTGGGTATATGCCCACGCATCGCTCAAATGGTACAAAAAAGCTTAGCATCATATAAAGAACCCCAATATATCAGCAACCAACCAAAACCCTACACTCAACGCCCCTCTTCCCCAAAACCCCATCTACAAACCCACTGCGCACATCCTGCACATAAACCGGCTGATTCGGCAAGACAACCACCCACTTCTTCCGTCCCACAAGCCTCAACCCCCTCAAGGGCTCCAGAAAAACCGGCAGTTTCTCAACACTCTCACAGAACCACGCACCGCTAAGCTGCAGCGTGAAATCCTGCAGCCCCTTCATGCGCGTGATCGCAGCACACGTCTCAAGCCACTGCGTCCGCCCCGCGGAGAAGTACACCGACTTGACCGGGTCTTTGCTCGGCAGCCAGTGGCCGGGAAACGCCCAGGCCAGCTCGACGGTGCGGATGCTGTCCCAGAGATCCGCGGGGACCGTGGGGCGCAGGTACGTGAGGGACCAGGTGTTGCTGAACTCGAAGGTGTTGAGCGTGTAGATGAGGTGGATGGACTCGGTGTAGATCTGTTTGCTGGTTGTGGGGAGGGCGAGGAGGTGTGTTTTGTTCTGGAGGTGTGGGGAGCGCGAGCCTGAGCCTTCCCTGCCGCCGCTGCTGTCGCTACCGCTGCTGCTGCGGCGGCTGCGGCTGCTGGAGGCAGAACTCGAGGGTGGTAAGCCGCCGCGACAGATATCGCAGGGTTCGGCGTCGGGTTCGAGAGCAGGGCATACGACGTGTCCCATGCGTTTGTCCGAGCGCTGGATTATGTGGATGCGCATGCCGCCCAGGACTGCTTCCCATATCATGACGCGTAGCTCGGGCGAGAGGTTCGAGAGCAGGGCGCTCTGGGGCTGGATGTCCCAGCTTATTCTCGGATCGGTTTCTGGCGCGGTGGAGGTCGATGTGGAGAGGGCGCTTTGTCTGCGGGGGCGGGGGATGGCTGGGGGTTTGTTGTCTGGGTTGGATGCCTGGTTAGTCCTTTTGACGCGATACAGTGAGATCATGGAGAAAGAACATACTTTGGTACCGATGGGCTATCACGTCCTCCCATGAGAACACTCCCTGCTTGATCCTCGCCATGTCTGCTCCTGCTACCTAGTATGGGGGTGGGGTCGATTCTGGGGAATAGGTTGGGGGTGGGGGTAAGGCGCAAACGGTGACGGTGACGGGCAAAATCCGCGTTAGAGGGCCATATTGATGATCTGGTCGCGATCACTCGACAGAAGATAAAGTTTCGAGGGCAGCTGGCAGCCGGAGGACTCGATGTTGAAGTCACGCAAGAGTTGGCGCGAGCTGGCAAAGACGTGGCTGTGAGGGGAGACAAGGGGATCCGTGCCTATCCTGCAGTACCCGGGCCTCTGAGCGCAACTGAAAACACGGGCGGGGCGAGAGAAAGCAAACTTAAGAAAGCACCCATGGCGAAAAAGAAAGCAAGGTGAAGAGTCGGTGAGAATCGAGAAAGGGGCCGGGGATGGACGTGTTTTAAGCTGGAGATAAGAGTCTCTTCCTCCCTCCGTATCGAGGCACACCGTAGATTCACTGATAAGGACCTCTTAGCCTTTGTCGCTGTTTCTCCGCCATGGGTAATCCCTAGTGCTCCTGCGGGGAAATTTAGGCCTCCAACCGGTTTCCTCGCTGCTCCTTCGCCCAACTTTGGAAATCCTAACCTCGGACTACAAAGATTCGAGAACAATAATCCCTATCTTACCCTGAAGCAAGGTACCGGCCGAAATCGGCGACAGGGGTCGTCCCGCTCTGTCCCGACTGATAAGAAGAAGAGAAGATATACAAAGATAGAAGGTGAGCATGTGATATGCAGTATGTACATTCTTGCAGGCAAACAGTACAGCCGAAATCGCAAACGAGTGTATGGAATGAAACGGCAAAGAGTCGCCATCAGATGGATATATAATAAAACCGAACAGCAGCAGCTCAAGAGCGGAATTGCACCAGCATCTATGCAGTAGGCGTGGCACTGGCCTCCGAAGCACTGGTCGCCAAGGTCATGGTCTCCGAACTTGGGTTCTCCATCGCACTGGTTGTCGGCGCAAAGGTCCTCGACCCATTCGTCTGCGAAGTCTGCGAAGTCCTGGTCTGCGTCGCATTGGAACCACCCCCCAGTCCCAAGGTATTCGTCGGACAAGGCGCCTTCAGCCCCTGCGTCAACAACGCCAGCCCAACGGTATCCAACTTGTCGACGGTCTCATCAGGCGGAACAACCCCAACATACGCGTTGAAGTTGTAGATGCCGCAGATACACTCGTCCACGATATCCTTCAGACTCGTATCAGAGAGGACCGTCTTGCCATCCCGAACAGCCGAGAAAGTCTGTTTCCCAACGCCCATTTCAACGGCGAACGCGCTGGCCCCCGCAGGCGCCTCGAAACTCCCCTCTTTCTCACCGGATGTGACCTTGATCGTGGCGGGGGATTTCAGGAGCGCAACAACGAACACCTCGTCCTGCATGATCTCCCACCCGTCAGGGCGGCCGCGGAAGAAGTTTCCGGTGGAGTTGTCGGGGGTCCCGCCCATGGTTGTGTCGGTGTCGTCGCACTCGACGTCTTTTGGCGTCGGTCGGTACCAGTAGATTAGCTTCTCGTCTTGGATGTGCTGGTCCGGTGAGGTCTCGCCTGCTTTGTAGGCGGCGATGAAGGGGCGGGACATTTCGAGCCAGCCGGTGTGAGGCCTGCGCTGTTAGCTTTGCTCATAGTCTGTTATGGAGGGTCTCACATATCCATAACCCATTTCGAGGCGCCGTCGTCTGTGTGTGGTGACGAGAGTGGCCCGATATAGTGCGACTCGCCGTAGTCGTTCCAGGTGACGATTTCGACGAATCGAGGACCGAGCTCGAGGATTTCTCGCCAGCGGTTGTACCAGAGGAGATCACCGGGGAATACCCAGTTCTTGCTGTACGAGACCTCGCCTCCAAAGTGCGTGAAGAACCAGCCGGACGCAGCTATGTCCGTTAGTAGCGATCCTGACAGCTGGAAGGTCAACTTACGCGCAACGTAGGGCTTGTGTCCCAAGGCGTCAAGGTACGCCTCATCACCATGGGCAACAGTCACATTATCCCCGGGCTTGGGCGCCTTGTTGTTACCATCGTTGTCCCAGCCCATCCAATTGAGCGCAGCATCGACATCGCCAAAGTCACCCATGCCAGGATGGTAGTTGGGCGCCCAGAAAATATCCAATCCGGCGCTGGACTTAACCTGCGCGACGTCGATGCCATCCCCAGCAAACGAAGACACAAACACCTTGTTGTCAACGATAAGCTGCGCAGAGTGGTTTGCGTACTGCTTGATCTTGGCTCCGACGGCAGCCGCCTGGTCGACCTTGTACCAGTTGAAGTCGAACGACAGGAAGACTTTCATGTCGTTGCTGGCAGCGGACTCGTAGGCGTAGGCCAGCTGGGTGTCGGTGTACGGGTCCACCCCGATGTTCAGGGCGAAGGCGTCGATGCCGAGGTCTTTGGCTTGCTTCATGTCGGTGTCGTAGTCGGCGGCGCTTTTGCGGTTGCTTGAGATGCCGATCTAGACGGGTTAGAGGTGCCAGCGTCTGAGGGATGTCTTTGTCTTACCATGAAGTGGCAGAAGACGAGTCTATCTGTGGCTTCGTCGGCTCGAGCAACATCCTTGTGGACTCTCGGTACCACTTTCGGCACCTTGAGCTGGGGAAAGGCAGCGGCGGTTGCCACGAGGGCTAGTAGGAGCGTTTTCCACAACATTGTCTAACCTGTCAGTCGGCTTCAGGCTCGGGTCGGGAGCAAGTGCCCACATACCAGTGACAGATTCAGTCGAGGCGATCAAGTGGTGGTTTGAACGAATCCAATCTGGCCAGACAGAGCATCAGCAACACTCAAACAACACCCAGCAAGCAGAAAAGAGTCCGAGAAGATGCTCACCTGTTTGATCTGTCGTCCCAATTCACTGTTTCGATTCTTTCTCTTCAACTCCAAACCACCACCAACCTTCACCTTTTATACCCATCCCACCTCCCTCCAAGACCACCAAGCTCTCTGAATGACCCCATCCAAGCCCAGCCCAAGCAAGCATCACAAGCCGAATCCCATCACGAAACCAGGCAGCCGCGCTTGTAGCCGAAATTCTCGTCCCGCCATGCACCAGGATCCATCGAACCCCAAACCCGGAAGGCCGCCTGCGTCGACATCGACCTCGACCAGTCCAATCCGTTCCCCAGATCCAAGGAGGCTCATGCTCATGCTCAGGGAGACGTCGAGTCAAGCGACGTCGTCAGGCGGCTGGCGCAGGATTCGGTAGCGAGTAATATCAGCGATTGGAGTACACAGGGAGATGGTGAAGATCTGCGTGGGGGATGGGGATGGACCCCTGGCTGATGACGTTGGGGTGGACTGTGGATGGGCATGGGAGGCAGGAGGGAGAATGCGATTGTGTGTCGACTCGGATGTCGGGGATCGCCTTTGGTTAAGTTTGAGTTTGCTCTCTCCGCGTTTCCCCAGACGTTAACGCTGCTGATATCTGGGTGACTACTACTGTTTACTTATTGCTTATGAACATATGGGTAAGGGATCGGATAACTATTCCGTTGGGATCTTACTCATTAAGTTCTTCTCTAAGCACACACACCATCCGTGTCTTAACAGTGACGAAAATGCCGATGCCGACGTCCCCAGTAGCCCCCTGGCAGTATACGCCTCAAACTCAATTCCACTCTGTAAGCAGCTAGGGTCCTATCACCAGACCGTATATCACCCTTGTCCACTTGAGACAGAGACAGGAGTTTCGAGATCTCGGGCCAGGCCTACGCGTCCGTAAGGTATACGATTACGTAGTCCTTGCCTGCTGCGATTCCATAGCCAGTGTTAGTTCTCCATGAGAGTATCGACGTATTACTATCAGATCAAAGCTGCCGTTCCACCATATCATAGGCTACCACACGCAGACAAGCATGCGTAGGCCGGGGGCCGAGTTGACGGATCGAAGCTGCCAGTTCCAGCCATATCATAGCTTACCACGCCGCAGGGAAGCTGCACGCAGATGCGCAGGACCGAGTTGACGGGATCGAAGCTGCCAGCATCCACCTAGTCTGCATCGGCATCCCAAGACAATGGAGATGTCGAGTCATCGAGTGCCGACGCTACTGTGCGCCGCGACGCCTTGGTCGACTGGACTCCGCTTGTGTGTAACGTCGCTGTGCCAGTCAGTTTCAACGTCTGGCTTGGTGCGGGGACGAGTCCATTGCCTACTGTAGCCCAGCCATGTGATGACAGGCGTGCTCTAGCTTGGTTCCGGCTTACTTGGCTCTTCTGGTATGTTCTGGGGTGGGGGAGGGAGATGGAGCGGTGGGGATGCTATGCACATGGACGGTATAGGCAGATCGGTGTCTTGGGGTTTCTTGACCTTACCTAGAAGATAGCTTTCAAGCAGATTAAAGGAGAAGGAATCAAGATCTCATTCTGGATGCCGAGAGAAACGCGTAGCCTGTCATCGAGTTATCCTGCTATGGAATGCGACGATTACGAGATAACCAAGTCCTGTACGGTAGGCCTGGAGCTGCACTGTCCTACACAACCGCAAACGCCGAAACATAGCTGACCGAGCTATCCTCAACAACCTCCCCAATGTCCGAGCTCCGCTCATACCGCGCAAAGTGGAACTTGCCCTTTCCTCCCTCCTGCATCCCCGCAGCCTCAATGGCCGCCATGATGACACCAATGGGGTGGCGCCCACAGACCGTATTCCCTGTCTTCTGAAGAATGTCGGTGAAGCGGTCGGCCTTGCCCGTGGCAATCGCTGCCATGGTCGCAATGTCGAATGAGGAGATGCTCTCGTGGATCAGCGGCTGGTCTCGGCGGATCTTGTCGCGCCGCTTGAGGTGGTGGCCTGCACAGGCGGTCTCGATCCGGTCTTCAATTTCCGTTTTGTCGTCCTCGGGCTGTGGCAGGTCATATGAGGAGAGCGGCAGCTTTGGGCCTGGCACGGGGGCTTGGGGGACGTAGTATGTGTAGCGGAAGCGGAGGCCCCAGTGGCAAAAGTCGGAGCTGATGACAAACGCATTGCTTGGGTCTTCGAGGTATGGAGCCAGTAAGGCGCCAAAGGCGCTTTCCGTTGACTTGGAGGTGTTTCCTACCAGTATCGGCACGAGTGGGGGATACTCTGCGGTCTTTTTGTTAGGGTGTTGGAGTTGCAGGAGGCGGTGGATGTATGGGAGATGGAGCTCGATGCTGTGTTCGTCTTCATCGACTGATCGAGACATGTCTTCGAAGCCGATTGTTGAGCCATTGGGCCTGGTTGCTGTTGTTGCCCGGAGTTTGGCGATAAGCTCCGTATCGAGCGGGAGGGGGTCGTCAGACAGCGGGGTATGGTAGCCGGTCAGCTTGGGGAGGGCCAGCGTCTCAAAATAGTGATGATGCGATGGGCCAAGCACGAAGATACGTTTTCTGCAGAGGCTTTAGAGCGAGCATCCTACGAGAAGACTTGACTCACGCCTTGGAGAGATCCAGGGCCTTGTAGGCGTACGCGGCGCAAGGTCCGGAGTAGCTGTATCCCGCATGGCTGGTTCAGATATTAGTATATGAGCAACAGAATGGGCTGCTGTCTGTACGTACGGGGCAATGATGATTCGCGCGCCAGGTACTGGCAGAGAACCCAGCCCTTCGAGTGTACCTGGCACTCGGTCCAGCCATTGATCGAGCTGGAGTGAGAGGGTCTGGCGGCTGCCTGAATACCAGGAGCCAGCGTGAGATGCAGCCCTGGTGCTCATTCTGTTTACTCTGAAGATATCAAGCTCTGGGATCAGTATACTGGTGTTGTTGGGGGTCGAATCGGCAAGCTGGTGTGTGTTGGGTGATCGCTGAGGGGAGAGCGGGGAAGAGATGGATCATCGTCGTCATAGCACAGTGACAGCCAGGAACCAGACCATCAACCAACTGAAGCCGCGAACTCTGCAGCTCTGCTCTTTTCACATACAAAGCTTGAATGAAGAGGAACTGGCCAATGTCCCTCGAGATCCGTCCCTTTACAAAATAATCTCATTTAACCGTTGATGCTCTAGAACTCCTCAGCGGTTATATATCCCCGCATGACCGGCGCCCGCGAAACTCTGCAGTCTTTGACCAACTCCAGTCAACAAAATCACCAGATCAACCTCGAGCAACTACAGCACGGCAGCTAAAAGAATAATCCGGCTTCCCTGAACTGGATATTGGTTTTGTTATGTATACTGCGATGTCCAAACCACTTAATCCTGAAGTGGAATAGCGCAGAGTCCTGACGCGCGCGCGGATTCTTCTCACGCGACAGCGGGCCAGCTCCAAATCCAATTCCTCACCAGCCTCTCCAAGAGCACTTTAAACCATCCAGCGAAACCTGCTCAACCCCAGCTCAATTGCCTCAACTAGTCAAGCCAATTCCCTCACCACGCCACCATGTCCCTCAAGCGCAAAGCCTCATTCCCAAACATCGCATCTCCGCAATCCCCCCAAACCCCAAGTGCCCGACACTTCACGGGCATGGACGACAGCCCAAAGCACCTGAACTGCCGGACCAGGAAACGCGTCATGAACATCCGTCCCAATGACCAGGCTGTATACGGTGAGTGCGAGTTCCAAGCGACGCGATGCTTACACGGCACGGCATGCTGACAGGAGATATCGCAGACAAAACCCTCCGATGGCTCTTCACAGCCCAGCAGCGCGTCCAGCAGATACCCACCCCGCCGACGGAGCCTGAACACGACGAGGATATGGAATTGGAAGCGGAAGCGGAAGCGGTGCCCCTTCCTGCCCCCGACCATCGCCAGCAATCACTGCTGCAATTCTTTCGTCCCGCCCAGCCCCAGCAGCACCCTCGTCCGTCCTGTCCTTCCACCCCCGTAACCCGGTTATCGGGTGAGCCTGCGCGGGGTGGAGCGGAGAGTGTCTCGCCGGCTGCAAGTGAGGGCGGGACGATGACGCCTTCTCGGTTCGCTGGCTGCAACATGGACGGGGACATGGATATAGACATGGACATGGACGTGGGCGGCGGCGAGCCTACTCAGGGCCCCGGGTGGATGCGATGAGCTTTCCTCTAGCTCGGCAATTCACTTTACGATATACTTGCTTGCTTGCTCTTATACCCTGGTCCGCCAATTGGACCGTGCGTTTTGCTATCTGATTTTGTCTCTTGCTTTCGATACTTGGAGCGTTGCTTTTGAGTCCGACTGCCAGTGATTGCTGGCGATCGTGGTGTTTCTGTCTGCTTTTTTCAGAGCGTTTTCTTTGAGTCATTCACTATACATCTCACAAAGCCATAATCTATACCAACTTTATCTCGCGACGGGACAGGGCTCGGCATACGCCGGATCCATGTTACAACATACAAGCGAATACAGCTGATTAGGGTTCAGAAAGTAAAAGCCAATTGACTGCCATCCGGTAAACATAAAAGTCAATGCCTCTTGTAACAATAATACCTACGTCACTCTCCGAGAACGGGGTCGTGGAAGAACCTACAGTACTCCTATGCAATCCCCAAATCTCGCGGCCACCCGCACAACTCGTCGTGATCATGCCATACGACTATGTAGGGTATGAAGTCAACCAGGCTAGTTTCCATGCAGTAAATGTACAGACAGTCCATCAGTATGTCAGGATACCAAATACCAATTATATCAAGAGCGCAGCTCTTCCGGGGTTCCGACATCACTAGGCAATAGTAAATACCTAGGCACAGACGCACAGTAACATTAAGTACTAAGAAGCCGGAGCCTCGGCCACGGCCGGCCAAAACAAGGACATTATACTCCATAGAGATAACGTCAATTCCTTTGTTGTTACGGAGTATCAATTCCAAATAATAATATCATCACCTGCAGGGTGTACCACCTGACAACCAAACCCCAACGAAGCCCCTGATCCAAACATCCAGATCAAACTATTAGTATCGTCCGCATCTGCATCCGTACTCGTAGACTACTCGACTAGCTCGAAGTCGAACCACGACCACGACCACGACCACGTCGCCCTGTCGATCGCGTCGGCTGGGCCGTGGAAGAGAAGTTACCGTAGAACCTCTAAGATCCGTGCACGAAGGCCGGACCGGATCCGAAAGAGCCGGGCGGATCCTATAACGATAACTGTTATTTATAATTATAGGGGCCAAGGGCCAAGGGCCAAGGCTAAGGCTGGGGCCGGCCAATCAAGCTCTGCGCCTGGAGGGAACGCGGGGAAGGGGAGGAACCTTGCTTGGCCAAGGCTGGACCTCAATCTTGTCTTCAAGTTCAGGGTCTTTATTCTGGGATATATCGACGACTGGTGATTCTGCGTGGTGAAATATGGAAACTGTGTCAAACTCGATCATATTTAGAGCGACGGCTTGTCCGAACAGGCATGATGGTGCGCTGGCTGGTGCCTGGGCCAGGCTCACCCTGATTCAGGGCCCGGCCGCGAAGTGAGACAGTTACGCGAGTGATCGGCCCTCGCAATTAAACCTGATTCAGGGCCAGGGCTGGAATTCAGGGTCCGAGTCCGCGCCCCACTCTCTTGTTATTGTTTTTGAGGCTGGTAATTTACAAGTTTTTGTAAGATGGAAAACAAGTGTCTTCTTGGATATGTATAGATATTCCATATGGTTGTAGTATAGTTAGTCACCGAAGGAAAAGGTATAGAGCGATACAAGAAAATAAACCACCATGAAGGATTAAAAGTAGAAAGGTATCGCTGAGCGCCCCCGTCCATGCCAAAACCGAAGATAACCGATTAGACTGAATATCATATGCCATGGAAACATGAGTCTGAAGTGGAGTGTTTGTAAGAGAAAAGAAAATAATTCAGGGATTGAAGACAAGAAAATCCAAGAATGAGGTATCATGACAGAAAAGAAAAGTATAGGGACCGTCAAGTTATGTAATGTTATAACTGGCAATGTCTGCGCCAAGACCGTCACGGTGTCCTGCCGCGTGGGCGAACACTCGGGTCGGAGCTGTAGACAGGTGCATCATGCCTTCCAGATCGTCTTCAGATCGAATCCTAGATGGCATGTGCATAGAGGTGCGTGAATAGCTCGTATGAATTCGATGACAAGCCGAGGCCAGCCGTAGCGTGGTCACCGAGTTACACATCTCACGCACCAGCAAGTTCTTTGGTCGGACGAAGCCTTTGGCAGGCGAAGCCGTGCTCGCTGGCAGGTCGACTCCACCTGGCTCGACTCTGAGGTGGTCCGACCGTAGTGGGTTGGAGGTTATTTGAATCCGTGCTTCAATTGTGCTATCGGTCGCCCTGTGATCTATCAGGACCGGAATGGCCCGACCTTTGACGGTTGTTGTTCCAAGCAGCCTGGGGCTCCGCGGACTGGGGCACCTTCACTTCGTCCGGTCGGCCAGTCGGGCGGTTGGATGGCAAGAGATTGTTCAGCTCGGCGGCAAGCGAGCAGGCCGTGTACATGCGGAGTTCCCGTTCCTCGCGCTCGTCTTCCTTGAACAGTCGCCTCTGTTCCTCCTTGGGTCGGTTTTCGCGACGCATCTTCCGGATTTCCTGGATGACCCAAGCAAGCACTTCCTCCGGCACACGCGATCGGGGTGCTCCATGCTTGGCTGGGCTCCGAACATATCGTCGAGTGACATCTGTTGCACCGTCGATGGAGAAAGCAATGCAATAAGAGATTTTGCGACCCCATCCTGGGAAATGTCAGCATGTCATTTACCTTATGGGACGTAGGCCACAAACCTTCAGCATAGAGACGGGGCTGATCCCATGCCTCCTCACATGCGTCTACATGAATCCATCGCTTCTGGTGCTCGGAATAGACTTCGGTCCACACATGATCCTCCGAGTTCCACACCCAGCGTACCCGGCCACCAAGTGCTCGGCAGAACATGCTGAAGCAGTTTGCCCATTCACCGACGCGGCCCCGTCGAGTCTGTAATAACTGCCATACATCGGAGTAGCGAGGGAAACGTTCGTAGGCGCCACAAGTAGGTTCTGCGCATCGGTACAACTCGACTCGAGTGGCGCCGCGGGCGGCCTCATCCGGCGTGGGCGGGGCTCTGCCTTGGGCAATTGTAGGTGTCATGCATCGCGAGCAAGGGGGGTTATTGACCCATTGGAAGAAAGACCGCTTGAACCACCTAATGAAACAGTGGTTAGTTGAATCTTTAATCGAAGCTGAATCGTTAGGACGAGGTGGCGAACCTTAATAATGCGCGGATGACACAATCCTGGTAGCCCCATTCAGGCTTTCTCTTGAGACTCCGTGCTTGAGCTTGAATTATCTGGCACTCCTCGTCTGCTTCCGAGTACAGCTTGTCAAGCGGAATCACAGACAGAGCCTCATCCAGAAGACCAGGATTTTCGTACTTCGTTGGCGTTACGGAGAGGACATGTAGAAGATTGCGGAATTTGAATGCGTTTTGGTCTTGCGGGGGGTACGGAACGATTGGGAGATTGCGTAGCGCGGGCGATTGTGATGATGGCTGTGGTTGCGTGTTGTGTGGTGGTAGGGGGGACGCTTGCGAGGGATGGGGCGGTTGCGACCGAAAGGGTGAGGGCGATGGAGATTGTGAGCGAGAAGAGCGCGATTGTTCCATCAGGCGATCGAATCTCTTCCCGCGCATCAGCTGCTCGAACGCGTGGGTGAGCTTGTTAGCATCGTAGGCGTCGGTGGTTGGCGCCCGCCGGCTATGGTGATGCCTTCCATCGGCCATGGTGTAGGGACCAGCAGCTGGCTGTTGAAAGTCGTGTCTCCAGGTTGAGTGTTTAGTAGTGAAGTTAAAGCCGTTGGAAAGTCGTCTGTTGTCGATTCCGGATCAACGAGCGACGCAAATCGACAAAATTGTGAGGGAGTTGGTCGGGCAAGGGTTGTTGGACGTGGATGGGATCAGGGACGGAGCGAGACTTGAGGATACGGTCACACACAGCCCAGCCAGGCGGTCGCTTCCCTTGGCATTAATCAGCGTCTCGTATTGTAACCACCAATACCGCTAGCGACCGACTGCCAAAAATAACCCCAATGCGCGGTCGCTGGACTCGACACAAGGGCGATATCAGGTCGGAACAAGAGCTGGGCGAGCAAGCAGCAAGCACGATCGAGACGAGAGCTGAGGTCGGGAAAGGGCTTCAAAAGAAAGAGAAGAGAGAGGAACAGCTGGAAAAAAGGCGCCTGGAGGAGAGAAATTGCACAGCATCCACGCCAGCAATGAGGGCGAAGCGTCGTCAGCCTGGGGCTCCTAGCCCAATCACAGCCCCGCCACCAGCGCAAGCCGCGTGTGTCCGCCCAAATCGGGTTTAGGGCGCCAAGATTCATGGCAGCATGCTCTCCTGCGCTTCTCTGAGGATCTGCTCGCGAACCACGGGGTTAGTGGGAGAAGTTACATGATCATCTTCGTCCCAAATGTTGGAACCTCAACATCTGTCTCGAGATGCTTGGCGCTGGTGCTCGAGTACGTGGACGCCGGGTGCAATTGCGGCTCCCGTTGTTTGTCTAACTACGGAGGTTTACAACTGTCGCTGGGCCCACTCATGATACGAATAAGCCCCCGTCATATCGAAGACTTGAGCTTGGGCATAAGGCTTGTGCAGCTATGAAAGCCCTCTCCACTGCTGGGGTACGTGTCGATGCAGCCTCACAGCTTATCCGGTCGGAGTCGGATTCCCAGCGCGACGCAAGCTGCTCAACCTAGGACTACGTACGAACATCGTCATTTCCTGCCGAAATGTAGGTAAGGTATCACTCTTGACATGTCGATGCCCGCGTAAGAGACCAGGTCAGCCAGTCTTACGCGGCTCCGATGAACATGTAAACGTCAAAAGTGTCACCAACTCAGCGTCCCAGAGCTCAACGCAGATTTCTCAGCAGCGACGGAGTCGCGTTCATGAGAAGGGTGAAAGTGGTTCGGCACTACTGTCGGAGACAGCGGCGGAAGACCGCAAAATCTCCTAGAACAGTAATAAAGTGCTGGCCGGTGGGTACTTGTTTTTTTTCTACCTGCCTCGGATGACGAATCCCGACCGAGTTTGTGGTTGGGAAGCGCGAAGAGGGCACCGGGATTGCTGCCGGTGTTCTCATGACTCGGAGTAGTGTCCTTGGTGTGGATAGCTTGCTAAGCTATCGGACGGTATAACTATATGTACTCTAGATATCTGCTGAAGCCTTGAAGTTGGAGGTGAATCGCCGAAAAACGAAGAGCGAAGATCATGATCTCAGAGCATCCGGTGGTGACATGGGGTCCTGCAGAAGTCCACGAGTCCACGAGTCACGACAGCATTGGAATCACACAGTAATGCTCCTGTGTACTGAGGTACTGGTGAGAGGCCTCAACATTATTCAACTTTCAGAAGAACACGCGGCACATACAATCGATGCCCCATCCGCCCGCATCCCCACCGGACGGTTTGGATTTTCTTCTGCGAGAAGACTATGCAGACGCTGTGCTCTGTACGATGTATGAATTACAATACATACATGGAGCGCTGAATCCGACTTCCGAGATACAGGGGATCGCCACAATTCTGGCTTGGATCAAGGCACATTTGCAGCCCTTGATTACTTCAAAGTGATGTCGGTGCTCGCAGTCTGACAAGAATGATGTGGCGGAGACGCGCAAGCGTCCGTCTTGGCATTGGACAAGATCTGGCGCTAAACCCCTTGCGGTGGCGTCACGGGACCGGGGGCTGAATGGACCCTGGATCTCAGGGCCAGACCGCGATCATCACCACTTTCGCAGGCTTTCTATTATTGAACTTTCAGTCTCTGTATACCATTATTGATTGAATGGAAGACTTCAGGTCGAGGTCTAGCTTTGATCATGATGATTCCATCTCCCAGCCAACCGCTTCGTTCATGCCGATATTTGCTGCTGGTTGAATGGAACTCCGCGCCGGGCTCGGTGCCAGCCTCGAGTCAAAGACGCAGCTCGCCTGACGACATCATCACCACGTTCTTCATCCTGGAATCCTCGATTGAGGATTAGCTTCATTCTTTGTGCGCCCGAACTGTGTCTAGATTAAGTACTCCGTAGACTTCGATCAATGCGGATGTCAGATTTGCCGCTTGTGTCTCACCAAACAACATGTCTATAACAAGGGTCTGGGTTCACTGCAGCACACTGACTCTGTACCCTGTTTCAGGCGAAGATACCCTGGGTTCGTTGGAAGTTACCCCTGGCTCCATCGCCCTTGGACCCTCGAAATCTTCATGATTTCCCCAGGCTCTGGAACGGTCCACGCCTTCAATTTGCTGCATGCCATCGCCGGCATTTACGATTGACTATCTACGGAGTACTTCTTCGGAGAACCTGCGTATTATCCCTTTGCAACAGTGCTCTGCATTTGAATGTGAAGCCATCTGCGCTGCCGCTCGGTGGCTACTTGGTGTTGAAGGTCCGCTCGACTTTGTGAGTAGCCGACTGTCTAATCACCTCGGGCCTTGATCTGCTTGGCATCTCCAAGATTGTAAGTACGTCTACCGGTCACTTCGCTGAGTCTACCGACCAAAGTAGTTTCATCGCTCTGGTCTAAGTTTCTTCTGTAGGCAATAGCGAAATCAAGCCGGACCCTTTCGGCTTCAAAGTCAAACAAGGTCTTACGCCGTAGATTTGGCTCAAGCACGGTCATGTTGTCAAGAGATTCAAGGGAGTTTCGAGTTTCACTTTCGACCGCCCTTCTACTTCCATCCCTTGCCTCGGGACACTCAATAGACCGTTAACCAGAAAGCACTAAGCTCGCTTAGAGAAGTCGAGTCGGGTATAGTCATAAACCGCGTTTTTGTGCTATGGGCATAGATTTATTTAACACCGAGTAATGTAACAACCAAGCTCTTGCTGGTAGACAGTTCAGCCTTACGACTCTATACTAAAAATTCCCCGAGGGTCATCACTGGCTCAATAGTGATAGTTCATATTGAAACGGCATGTGCGACTGCGGACGCACCCGCTGGTAGCTTCTCGAGTCTTCGGAGATTTTGGACAAAGAAGTCCAACAAGGTATCGACGATTTCCTGACACTTGATTTGATCGTTTATCCTTACTTGCCTGGTTGGAGTGGGATAATAGAAGCTAGTCCTTTGACTGGCGCGCGGAAATATATAATTGGACGGGTGAGCTGATCAGTCGAACCTTGGATGTAAATACATAGTTCACTCCTCTTTGCACAGGCAATCTGAATGTGACAACTAATTTGGAAATATCGGCTGACTGAATACACACTGGCAGGACTGTAGGACATGTTTAAAAGATATATCTGCATCATATAGCCAATCCCAAGTTGTGCTGCTGATGCTTAGAATCGAGACACTTGCATTGGGCGGGCCATTTGAAAGCGGGAAGTGCTCTGATTGGCGAATGGGCAGCGCGTTCAACCACAACGCCAAAAGACACGATCTGCCATCCATCAACTTCAATGCAGAGTCAGGCTACTTTCACCTCTCCCGCTTTTTCAGTCTGACCTGTTTGTTTTGTCCCCCCTGTCGCTTTGGCGCGTGTCCTTCTGCTCTTGCACCACCACTCGGCGCCTGGAATCTTCCGACGACACCTTACCCGACTCTTCTTGGAGCTCCGACAACTCCTCCCAACCTAATCACCGCACCCACCACTATCGAGTTAATCACTTGAGCCCATAATCATCTATACGGATTGACCTAAGCCCATCTGCCCTCGTCGATCGGGGGCCCTGTCCTCACCATGAAGGCCAATCCGTTGCTCATCTCCTGGCACAACGACAATGCCCCCATCTACTCAGTTCATTTCGACCCCAACGGCAAGGGTCGCCTAGCTACGGCTGGAAAGTATGTTTTCAAGCTCCATCCCTGCACCTTGTTCGTCCGCCGGCTTTAACTAATGATTTTTTTCGCTGTAGCGATAACAATGTCCGCGTGCGTTCGCCCTCCTCCCGATGACCATCCCCACCTTCGATAATTCTGACTTTCAAGACATTATAGCTGTGGAAGGTGGACTCGGTCGGCCAGGAACGAAAGGTGACGTACTTGAGCACCTTGGTGAAACACACACAAGCGGTCAATGTTGTCCGCTTTAGCCCGAAGGGTACGATTTCCGGACCGAACACCCTCCTTGTTCTCTCTAACTCGGTGTAGGTGAAATGCTGGCATCGGCTGGAGATGATGGCAATGTACTTCTGTGGGTGCCATCGGAACTTCAAACACAACCTGGTCTGGGAGAGGATCGGTCAGATGATAAGGAAACATGGCGCGTCAAGCACATGTGTCGGTCGTCGGGTGCGGAGATTTACGACCTCGCCTGGTCGCCAGACGGCGTCTTCATCATCACGGGAAGCATGGATAATATTGCTAGGATCTACAACGCACAAACTGGTGAGTTTCGACTTCGCGGGGAGTGCTTGAGTTGTTACTGATGATGAGTGTCAAAATAGGCCAAATGGTGCGACAGATTGCCGAGCATTCGCACTACGTGCAAGGAGTAGCCTGGGATCCCCTCAACGAGTTTGTTGCGACGCAATCATCCGATCGATCAGTCCACATTTACAGCCTGAAGACGAAGGATGGCCAATTCACCCTAACCTCACATGGAAAATTCCTGAAGATGGATCTGCCGGCGAGACGGATTTCACGTGGTAGCCCTGCTCCTCCCGACCTCTCTATCAGATCTCAACCTGCCACTAGCAACTCGGTGGCTGTTGCCTCTCCTGCTCCTTCAACACCTGGTACACCCATGACTTCGCATCTGCCCATGGACCCGCCGCCAGTGTCGCACAGCCGCCGATCTTCCTTTAGCTCCTCACCGAACATTCGTCGCTCCGCATCGCCAGCGCCATCTCTACCACTGCCTGCTGTCAAGCCTTTAGAAGTGACATCCCCGGGACTGGGCGGGCTGGGGGTCAGAAACGCGAATATTTACGCTAACGAAACGTTTACGTCCTTTTTCCGACGACTAACCTTCACACCAGACGGAAGCCTGTTGCTCACACCGGCGGGTCAATATAAAACGTCGACGATAGTTTCCGCGACAGATCCTACCAAAACGGTTGACGAAATAAGCAATACAGTTTACATTTATACTCGTGCCGGTTTCAACAGACCTCCGATTTCTCATCTTCCTGGCCACAAAAAACCATCAGTTGCAGTGAAATGCTCTCCAGTTCTCTACACTCTTCGGGAGGCCTGTGAGCCTTCCAAGCATATTACCCTGGGTGGCTCGTCTACAGAAGACACATCTGCTTCCGGCACTGATGACAAGAGCAATTCCGCCACTAAACCTTCGGAATCTCCTGCCCCTGGTCAGCTTCCACCTGTTTTCTCTTTACCCTACCGGGTAGTATATGCAGTGGCCACCCAGGACGCCGTTCTGGTGTACGATACCCAGCAACAAGCGCCGTTATGCGTAGTGAGCAATCTTCATTTTGCCACATTCACGGACTTGGCTTGGTAAGTAGTTTCAAGTAACTCCGTAAACTGTTCTGACGATATCTAGGTCCAACGACGGCTTGACGTTGATCATGAGTTCGTCTGATGGGTTTTGCTCTACTCTATCTTTCGCGCAAGGCGAATTAGGACACCCATACACGGCACCGATAATCGCACCGCCAACGACTAGCACAGGGCAAACAACCCTGCATACACCTACGGAACCAACGAAGCCGGTACTGCCTCACAACATTCCGCCCCCACCAGCAAGTCCTGCGCGCTCAAACTCAGTATCCTCTGTTGCAACGCAGCGCGCATCACAACAAGCAGAGTCTGTTGTCAACAACCCCACACCGACCCTCGGATCGGTGCCATTAGTGACTGCAACACACTCTGCCCAGCCTCCAGCTACCTTGCCTCTTACCACACCCCCTGAGACGCCGATGTCCGCTGTTTCCCAGAGCGACGCAAGCAGCACTGTTCTAGGGAAGCGAAGTGAGTCCGAAAAGGAAGAAAGCCAAGGCCCGAACCCAACCGAGCAGGCCCAGCCACCGAAAAAGCGACGCGTGGCACCGACCCTCATATCAGCGGGTACTGGTTCGATGTCAAGCGAGGGCCCTCCTGACACGAATACCGGTGGATAGTTTATCCTCCATAGTCCATTGCCAATCCATCGATGTTACTTTTGATGATTCACGCGGCTTATTTTGCTTTCGGCGGCGTTTACGATACCTTGTTTTTAATGGGAATCTGTGTTATTTGCGCGTTTTGGTAGTTTGCCCAACATCTTATGCAGCGCATAGTTTGTCAGACAGGCTTTATCGTATTTATCGGCTGGCTTTGGTATGGCCATTTACTTCCTTGCTATTCAGCAAGTATGGGACCAGAATGTTAGTGTATTACGGGGAACTCAAGACCAGCTTATGGGCCCGTCATGGACTACTCACTATGTAGAGTCAATGTCATGAGCATAAGTGTCATCAACTAAGCACATAACTAGGTTGTTATGGCAGCCTGACCCAGCCAGGATGAATAAAATGTATGCTAGATATATAGCCCTTAGAACTCCAACTCCTCAACCTCCATCCCACAATCTACGCACTTCTTCGTCCCGATCCCCGTCTCCGGATCCATAATCGATCTCCCCCACTGATGCACATGCTTCCCCCGCCCCCCAATCTCATCGCCGAAATTCCCGCCCGCTGCCCCTTGTCGATTCCGCCGATACGCTTCCACCCGCGTCCGCTTCTTCAGATCATCCAGTTTCGTTTTGAACTTCACCTCTCGCCGCCGCTTCTTGTCGTTCTCGCGCTTCTCGAACTCGGCGTCCAGCGCCTCGGGGGACCCCCATTTCTTATCCGAGAACGCGTACTCTTCAACCTGGTACCGCAGAAAGAGCATCATGTTGTTCCAGGTTGATTTGTGCGGGTTCGGGCGTTCGATATGCGGGAGGAGTTCGGTGTCGCGGAGTTCGGCTGTACCAAAATAAATCAGCAAGACGATCCACAATCGGCGAGGATACGCCTAAAGAAAGAAGTACGGCAACTCACGATCCGTCAGCAAATAATCCTCCTTCGCCTCCGTCTTCGTCAGCAAACTATACCGCTCCGGAAACTTCTCCTTGCACGCATGGCAAACCCGACACTGCAATTCCTCCGCCCACCGCCAATCGATCTCGAGATTCCCGCACTCCCGGCAAACCTTCTGCTCGCTCTTCTCATCCAGCACGCTGATCCCCGGCTCGAACGGGCCCGCGCGGTCCCGCCGCAGCGACTTCAATAGTTGCTGCCGCTCCCACTCCTTCTGCGTCATATTGGCCGGTTTCTCGTCCCTCCCGTCTTTCACATGGAGCGCCTTGTTGAAGGGGTCGTCTTCCGCCGCTAGAAACCCGCCTTTCGTGTCGGTCATCTTGCTGAAGTCGTACTCGACGAACTTGGTGAAGTTGCGCGCGGGCTTGATGGCGTTGAGCGGGCGCTCGGCGGCATTGTTGGCATCGCGGAGTGTAGATGGTGTTTCGGAGGTGAGGGCCGAGTAGCTGCGTTTTACGCCTTTTGGTGGTTGCGCTGCTGCGGCGCGCTGCTCGGCTTCGCGTTGCTCGCGGATGGCTTTGGCTTTCATGCGGTTTATTTCCTGTTCGTTAGGTCGTGTTAGACGGGTCTTTATGAGGCGGTGGCGCTGCGGAGTTGAATGGGACGTACGATCCTCTTCCGTTGCTCGGGGGTGAGTTCTCCGCGGGCTGGAGTGCCGGTAGATGGCGGCGGGGTTGAGCGCGTGTCGGATGCCATGGTGTCCTTTTATTTGAGGTATACTGGTTGTGGAAGGAAGATGGAGGGTGGTGAGGCGTTGGAGAATGCCATTGCGGGTCATGGTTCGATATCGATAAGCAGCTAATCACGTGGAGATAAGTGCCGATAAGTTGGTCGCCGGTGGGTCTGAGCCTTAATGCCTGGGCTTCATGCTCTCCTTCCGGGTTCTTTCTCTCGGGGTATATGCGAGAAGCGCTTTTATATCCCATATATTGCAGTTGTTTCCATTTCTCATATAACATTACTCTTTTCGTGATCCGATTTATAGCGCACAATAAATCTCCTTATCCTCTACCCTCTCTGGCAAGTTCTTGAATCTTGGCAGCACCACTTTGTCTTCAATGGCGCCGACTAGATGTATGCTGCCGCAGAGAACACCAAGTTTAGGTATGTTTTCGAGATGATTTCACACCCGGAATGTCGTCATCTATCCCGTTAATGGACACAATCATTGAAGTTGTTGTTCAGATGAATTTTCGCCAGAATCGGGTATTGACTTGGACCGCTGCTCATTACCAGTATACCCACGGCCGACGGACGTTAGAGCAAGGTACGAAGTACCAAGTGAGGGACTTTCCGACTAGAATCTATTTTGCCTGGTGTCAAATTGGCCGGAGCTTGACCGAAAAGACGTGGAATGCAGCTATTGGCCGCTTCGACGCCTCAGCCTCGTCAGCGGTAATGATCTCGATTCAGCCTTGCGTGAGAAACCAAAGGCCCGATGGGAATCATTTCTCCCCACAGAACGACAGCTCGATGTCCTAAGTGTCATCCACGATGGAGCCGTTGAGCGCACTCAGCATCGCAACTGCTGTGATTCAACTCGTGGAATTTGCGACCAAGCTCGTTTCCAAAGGCAAAGAACTGTACACGAGTGAGAATGGGGTTCTGGCGGACCATGCGGAGAAGGCTGCAATCTCGTCAAGGCTGAACAGTTTATCCAAAGGGCTGCTCCTTTCAATAAACGGCATTGCAACGTCACAAAAATTATCACCGGCTCAGGAGGGCCTACGACAGGCTGCGGAGGAGACTCATGCCTTTGCAGAAGATTTACTAGCGACACTCGATCGGCTCAAAGTCGATACCTCGAAGCGAAAATGGGCGAGCTTCCGTCAGGCGCTGAAGAGTGTCTGGACCAAGGACCAGTTGGAGGGAAGAATGGCCATGCTCGATCGCCTTGGTCGGGTAGTCGTTATCCATCTTCTAATGATTCTCAAGTAAGAACGGTATTATCTCTGCGCTTCTCAACAGCCTAGGCTGAACTGGTATTAGCGAGGGACAGATCAAGGCTGTTGCTACGATGGATGATGCTCTTCGAAGCATGGAAGACAGAATCCAGAACACCCTCCTGCAGCATAGAGGTGGAATCGAAGAAACAATTGACCGGCTGCAGCAAAGATTAGACAGTACGGCCATTCAAACCACAACCCAGACAAAGGATACCGGTGAAGAGAAGCGAGCAAAGTTACTCGAAGAATGGGCACACGATCACAGAGATGTGCTTTCGCAAATTACCCAGACAATCCAACGAAGCCAATTGGATCAACACCAAAAATCCTTCAAAAAGATGTTCATCAAGAGCTTGAGTCTTCCGAAAATGTATGACCGGCAGAACATGATATACGACAACCACGATTCTACGCTAGGCTGGGTCTTCCAGACATCCACAGAAATGTCGCGAACATGGTATGACCTTCCCAGATGGCTTCGTGAGCCCAATGGTCTATACTGGGTATCAGGCAAGGCTGGGTCTGGGAAATCCACCTTCATGAAGTGGCTTCTTCATGAGCCGCGCACAGAGGAAGCTCTTAGAGCATGGGCCGGAGACAGGCAGCTTCTGGTTGCTTCGCACTTCTTTTGGAGCTCGGGTACACAGGACCAAAAATCAATGTCTGGCATGCTCCGTGGCCTTTTGCATGAGCTGTTGATTCAGTCGGCAGATACGATATGGGAGCTTTCGCCTTCCAGATGGCGGGCTTGGGATCTCGATCTGGGGTACTTCCCTGCATGGTCTGACGACGAACTATTAAGCACTTTACAAAACCTCCTCTGTCGCCACCGCCATGATTATAGGATATGCCTGTTTATCGACGGACTGGATGAGCTTGCTGGAGACGATGATCAGCGCGAGAACGCGTTTCGCCTTCTACATGCTTCATCCCAAGAGCCTCATCTTAAAATTTGCGTCTCTAGCCGCCCGTGGGAGCTATTCAAAGACAATTTTTCATCCTACCCTCATCTCCGCCTGGAGGAGTTAACAAGTCCGGATATCCAGCGATATATCAACAAAAAACTACAAGCAAATGAGAGGTTTCTAGTTCTCCGGCAACAGGATGCACCACTCTGCACTCAACTGGTGCGAGAGATTATTGAAAGAGCAAAGGGCGTTTGGCTTTGGGTCGTTCTAGTCACCCGTTCACTCTTGCGAGGCCTGAAAAACCATGATACAGTTGCAGACCTATTGAACCGCTTAAGAGCCGTGCCTGAGGAATTGGAGGTGTACTTTCTTCAGATGTTCTATAATATCGAGCCGTTCTACCGCCCCAAAGCCCTCAAGCTTCTCAAAATGGCTTTGAATTTCCCCGGAACTATTTCGTTGATGACGTACTCCTTTGTAGACGAGAACGACCAGGCGTCGCCGACCACAGCACTTGGGCTATGGACGGATGAGGGTTTGAATCAGCGGCTCCAAAGGGCCGAGAGCAGAGTCAACGTCTTTTGCTTGGATCTACTCCAAGCCTCGTACTAGGGTCCGGAGAGACACATTCTTTTGCGTCAAACTGTGGACTTTCTCCATCGCACGGCCCGGGACTTCCTTCTTGAAAGTAGGACCCAAGATCTTCTGCAGATGCATTCCGTAGCAGGATTCAATGTCAGCCTCTTTGTCTGCCGAGCACTTGTGTCTCAGATGGAAATGGTGGCGCAACCACCTCGGTGGCTCATCGCTGAGTTTATGGAGCATGCGGAGGAGCTCGAACAGGAATCCACGGAGGAGCTTCTCCCTCTGTTGGACCGTCTGGCTGAAGTTCTTGACAGTCGGCGAGGTTTGACGTGGTACGACAACGATATACCACCAGGTCCAGTGCTGGGATGGAATTGCAGCTCTCAAGGATTGCTTCCTTTAGCCATTCAGTATGGACTCAATCGATACGCAAAGGCCTATTTGGCATCAGACCCCAGCCTCATCATCCGTCACAGAGACCGACCGCTGCTCGACTACGCCTTGCGTCGGAGGATCTATTCGCCGCTAACAGCGCAGGCTGAGCAGATCGACTATCAAGTTGGTGGTCCAGGTGACCAACCAGACCCCGAGCTGGTCTCTTTTATTCTACAGCACGGCGGCAACCCCAACGAGGCGTACGGCGACTCTACCGTATGGAAGCTTTTTCTTGAGTTCCTCAGCAGCTTCGCCAAGGACCTTAAGGAGCTCGACGATAGTGGCAGGCAGGTCTGGATAGGAACGATAGAGCTGCTCATTAGATATGGGGCCGCCCGTGTCCTGGAACGGTACACTGTGATTCCAAAACAGCCCTCCAGCAGAATCCACGTCAAGCTTTCCCACCGAGAGGTGATTGCTCGGGATACGCTGGCCGCGGTGTTTGGAGAGGACGAGGCTGACAGACTCGATTCGCTGGCTTGGAGGCTGAATGCTAGTGGGCAGACGCTCTTCGTGAACTCGGTCCGAACTGTGCGGAATCTTTTGCGGTGGGCTATGTGAGCATAGGCAGACAAGAACCCGCCCAAATATACTCCAGAGCCCTCTTTGGCGAGATTAGATCCGATGGAAAGATACCAAGTCGAATTGTTCCAGATGGGCTCGACTAGACCTAGGTCAGGGGGGAAACCAACTCCCAAGCCGATCGTCACCCCTGCAGTAGCCTACGGAATCTATCTTTAGGACCGACTGACTTCCTTTCGAGCGATTCGAAAATCATTGGCGATTGGAAAGCCAGGGAGTGACAAGGACCCTATTGTTGACATCAGACTGATGCGGGGATGACACCCACACAGATCGGGACCAGATCCACGATCACGAACCCTAAACGACCACCATCGACTGGACAATCGCGATCGAGCTATATCCACCCGCACACTGTATACGCCATCCCTGCGACAATCAACCAGGAATAAGCATTGACATCAGCATCTCGCCATTTGAGCTCATCGTCGCGACATTGACCTCACAAACAGACGATCCGACGGGTATAAGTACGTTCGAAAACCCGGCCTCAGTCTTCAGAATCATCAAGCACATTTCCACGCTCACAAACTACACTACCTCCACCAAACCAACCAAACAACCTTTCTCCCTTCACATCAAACACAACCGCCAAAATGGTCCAAGGCTCCACAGCAACCGGCGAGAAGTACAAGCCTACCGGTACAGCTCCCATCTCCCTTCTTCCTTTCCCCCAACCTCAGCTTTCCCATACTAACGTCGTACTCGGACAGAACACAAGGGCCGCCGCGAAGACAACCAGCCCGACAAGCGCACGCAGCAGAACCAGTTCGCGTACGGCAAGGTCGACCCCCATGAGGCTGGCCACGAGGGCGGCAAGGTCGGCGGCCATGCTGGCGGCGTCGCCAGCGGGAAGGGTAGTGCGAGCAAGTATAACCAGCAGGGCCAGGAGCAGCTGGAGGACGAGGAGCCGGAGGAGTAAGGCGTGATGTATTATATGACACTTCATGTGACGATGCCTTGAGGGCATTTTTATGATGAATATTTTGGAATGAAATGATGTATTTAGTGTACGAACAAGACAGCTCTGGCTAGTTATATTCTCTTCTGGTTCTTCGTATGGTTATGTCTTGAACTCCACTGAATTTTGTATCTACAACATACCTTCGCCTACCAAGAAGCCAAGGCAGCTATAGTCATTTTCACTGAGGTGACCGGAGGAGCAGGCAGGCTCAGCACGTGCACTCGTGGACATGCACTGAGGTCTCGTGATCCCCAGCCAAATGTTCCCCTCAACAACTCCGCCTTCCTGGATACCTCATTCTCATCATCGTGTATCCTTGCGCATACTTTCTCGGCCCATTCTTTGCCATCCTATCTGGTCAATTCTCCAGGAGATGCGGAAGATGGACTGGACTCATCTCAGCAATACTCGTATGTGACGCACAGGGTGGATCAGTGAGGAGTCGCTTGTGTTTCTCAGTGGTCAGCTAGGTAGCTGAGGTCTTTCAGGAATCAGAGGAATCGGTACTACTCGAGGGTCTCTCAGCTTCCGCCATCAGTTGTCTGTTTGCCCATCAGCCGAAACGGCACTTGGACGACGAATGACCCAGCGACAAAGACAGAATCCAACGAGAGACAACAATGATGAGTCCTAAGCCTCGAGTGCGGGAAGGATTGTACTCCGCTACCTAAATACCCACGGAAGACTGAATTTAAGCGGCGCCCACAGCACTTTCCAGCGTCCCACTCTACCTCACCCAGCTGGCGCATATGCTGTCGTGGAAAATTCATCAAGGAACCGCTCGCTGGGCGAAGCACTACACCAGCACTGCGAGCACTCTCCTATACGACCAGTTCACAGGGTGTCTTCCAGTGCCGTGGGAGAGCCGCTGAAGGTGAAGGAGCCCGAGCTGCTCGGACTTGTTCCGTCAGCGCGAAACGACCCCAGGACTACTTTGTTCCTGGTAAAAGTGAGGATTCCTAGCGTCGTTACTTCAATCGGCCTTGTTCAACAAGAAGGGGAAGGGGAACGGGCAGGGATGTGCAGAGATGGCGGGGCGACTTCCAAGCCATCCGACGAAGTCTTCGAATCGATTAGGTGTACCGTGTGCGACGTCGCCTCTCTCTCCTGCGCTTCTTGGGCTGAAGCACGACGCACCTGGGCGAAAACAAACCAGCGACTGCCTACTTCGCCGCCAATCTTGTTGTCAACTGTCAGCATATCCTGAGCGATCGGGCATCCACGGTTCGGGCTCCAGCCGTGGCATCGTGCAAGTGGATTTCGGAGGATTGTACGGAGTACTTAAGGCAGTATCTCCATTGCTCCAGCTTCCACCGTCGGCAATCTAGAGATGGCCGGATGTGACGGGACGGTATCGATTCGAAGCAAAGTTCCTGTGGATTTATTATCTCCTACCCAGTCTCGACGTGGATTACCGATTTGAAGAACGTGCCAAGGAGATTGAGAAGATTGTTTGTAAAGGGAAAACACCTATGAGCAGAATAGACCAAATTGGGTATGGGTTCGTGCTCAGGCAGTTTATCGGTGGCGGTGATATTATTGTCAGTCTGGCGAGCACGTTATGGGTCGACGATGGGGACGAAAGAGCCGGCACTTTTGGACGGATATACAGGTGAGTGAGGCGTTGGATGGAACTGGAGTTTGTGTTTTGAGCTAGAGGCAAAGCATGACGGTCTCAGCGGCCTATATAACGTTTTCTCGGAGTAGGGCAATTCACTGACCAAGCCAATTAGGGTCACGACGGCGGACCTCGATATGTAGCAGCGGCCTTATACATTGTCGGTGGTGTCGATGAGGATGAACGTTCACTTACCCACGCAGCCTGTCTTTCCAAATCAGCCGCGTAACGGCCGAGTCCTCTCGGGGTTCGCAAACTCGCCCTAAAGCATAGGAAAGGTATGTCCGCAGGCGATGCATGAAGCGGCGTTCTGAGACCGAGAACATGATTGAGCTGCTGGGACACCGTGATATGGATAAAAGACGGCCGAGATGTCTAGGACTATGCCGCGAACGAGTGCGATTCTGCTACCGAGGGCTCGGCCTTTGCGAGACTTAGGAGGCAACCTCGGTGCAGTCACCTGCAGTCACCTGTAGTGCCACCATGCAGTTGCCCGGCGTCTTCAACAGCTTGCGTTAGTCAGGCCGGGCTGCGGGCGCTGCAAGGGTCGCGTATCGGGCCCGATGCCCTTGCTTCGACTCCTTCGAGTCCCACTGCAGCCATCGTTCCACTGCAGCCGTCCGACCACGTTGTGTCGTCTGTCGCGCGTGGCGACTGTCTCAGCTCCGAGCGTGGGGCCCGATACGAGTGCCACCGGGTCAGGGATGCCGTGGTGTGGCTTGTCGATAGAAGAGGGATCCTCGCGTGCGGGTTCGATTGGCATCGAGAGAAAGCAGGGTCTGGCATGTCATCTTAACCGAGGGATGTAAGCAGGCGTGTATGTGGTGCTACACTGAGAATGATGCTGACATTTAGCACCTAGTTAGTATATGATAACTTCCATCTAGTCTGGGATTCGATCGGAAATGAGTCTGAAATGGACCAGACGTCCGGTCTCCGTCGCGGACATTTCCAATCCAGTCGGGCAAGCACACACGTGCCCTCTTTCGCAGGACGACGAGTCAAGCACTGTCAAGAGAAGTCAAGGCAAGTCAAGGCTGGTCAAGCGTCAGTCAAGGCTGCTCGCAATCGAGACCCCGGCCAGCCAATGCGAATGAACGGCGGCGGCCCCACCACGTGCGGAGGGGCGGCCGGGGCATTGGCCGCCACCGGAACCTTAAGGAGCCCTAAGCGGCCTGCCCAGACTATGCCAAGCGCTAAGCCATGGCTCCTGCCCAGATATGCTTTCGGGCTGGGCGAATCGCAGCCGTGGCAGGCCAAACGTGCTGCAGTGACAGATGTCGCGCAGTCTTCTGGAAGGAGGGCCCGGAGACGCCGTCCAGCTCATGCTGCTGTCAGGCCGGTCTCACCAGCGCTCTGCAACATCCCATCCACACGTGGGCGTCCTCGATGCCAGGTTTAAAAGCTCAACCCCTCCTGTTTCTGTCCGACTTTCATCCTGGTCAGACAAGACAAGAAACTGAAATCCAGCCTCAAAGATCAGAGAGTTCACCGTCAAGATGGTGCTCCACGAGTACACCTACATCTTCGCCATCGGCACCATCTTTGCCATGCTCGATGCATACAACAACGGTGCCAGTACGTCTTCCTACCCCACTATCCCTTGATTCCCTCAATTCCATTCTAACAGCAGCAGACGATGTCGCCAACTCCTGGGCCACCAGTGTTTCCTCCCGCTCCATCTCCTACCGTCAAGCCATGGTCTTCGGCACCATCTTCGAGTTCCTGGGCGCCGTGACCGTCGGGGCCCGCACCGCCGACACAATCAAGAACGGCATCATCCCCCCCGAGGCATTTGAAGGCAATGCCGGTGTTCAGATGCTGGCCTTTGCCTGCGCCCTCGCCGCCGCTTCATCCTGGGTGATGTGGTGTACCCGTCACTCCACCCACGTCTCGTCCACCTACTCGCTTGTCTCGGCCATCGCTGGTGTTGGCGTTGCTACGGCCGGTGCATCCTCCGTGCAATGGGGCTGGAACAAGGGCAGCGGACTCGGCGCCATCTTCGCTGGCCTTGGAATGGCACCCGCTATCTCGGGCTGCTTCGGCGCAATCATCTTCCTGCTGATCAAATTCGTCGTGCACGTGCGCTCCAACCCAGTCCCCTGGTCCGTCTGGACAGCCCCTTTCTTCTTCCTCATCGCCGGCACAATCTGCTGCCTGTCCATCGTGTACAAGGGCTCGCCCAACCTTGGCCTCTCCAAGAAACCCACCGGCTGGATCGTCGGCGTGACGCTCGGAACCGGCGGCGCCGTCTGCCTTCTTTCAGCGCTGTTCTTCGTTCCCTTCGCCCACGCCCGCGTCATAAAGAAAGACCACACCCTCAAGTGGTGGCAGTTCATCTACGGCCCGCTCCTCTTCTCCCGCCCCGCCCCCGCCGACTCAGCAGGTGAAATCGCGGCAAAGGTCCCCAACTACGCCGTCATGCAAGACGACGACCTGCCCAGCCCCGGCTCCCCCGAAACCCTCGTCGACGAGCCACTCCCACCCGCCGCCAAGTCCGAGAAGAACAACACCTCCGCCTCCGCCGCCGAAGCCCAGCTCGACTACAAGGAGCTCGTCGCCCGGGGCCAAGAGCGCTTCCACGCGAAGCTCCGTCGCGGCCGCGGCCCTCTCGCCTGGGCCATGCGCACGCTCCACGAGAACCCCATGGGCTCCGGCGAGATCTACGAGCTGCACAACATTAAGATCCTGCTTAAGCGCATCCCGGCTATGGTTACGGTTGGTCTGCTGTACGGTCTGCACTACGACATCCACGCCGCGCAGTCCGGTGTCCATGGGACTCCTGAGGGGGCGCGCATGGAGCGCGTATACTCGCACGCGAAGAAGTACCCCAACGAAGTCGAGCACACGTATTCCTTCGTCCAGATTCTGACGGCGTGCACGGCGTCGTTCGCGCACGGCGCCAACGATATCGGTAACTCGGTTGGGCCTTGGGCTGTGCTGTACTCCGCTTGGACAACCGGCAAGGCAAGCGAGAGCAAGGCCGAGGTTCCGGTGTGGCAGCTGGCTGTCCTGGCGATTATGATTTCGATCGGCCTCATTACGTACGGGTACAATATTATGAAGGGTATGTTCTTCTCAATGCACCCCCCTATCCACATAAGAAAGAACGACGCTAACTTGGATGTTTACAGTCATGGGCAACAAAATAACCTACCACTCCCCCTCCCGCGGGTGCTCCATGGAACTCGGCGCCGCCATCACGGTCCTCGTCTTCTCCCAGTACAAGCTTCCCGTCTCAACGTCCATGTGCATCACCGGCGCGACGATCGGCGTCGGTCTGTGCAATGGAACGCTTAAGGCCGTGAACTGGCAACGGGTTGGACTGCTGGGGCTCGGATGGATCATGACGATTCCGATTGCGGGGACGCTGGCGGGGTGTCTTATGGGGTTGATTCTTAATGCGCCGCATTTCGGGTCCTAGTGTTTTTCTTTTCATGTATGTTTAGATTTATGATGGTATGCAGACTGGCTAGGGCTAGTTCTGCTTTGTGCCCTAGGTACGGGGTTTTTATTTGATACCTAGCGACAAAATTTAATGAACGCAGACTATCATGTGGTTAATTCAACCTTGATCTTCATCTATGGTCGAGGTTCGTTTCGTTCTAACCAGTAGGTACCGTTTCTCTTCTTCTGTTTTACGTTTCTGAATTCCCGCCCAGGGCTTCGGCATCCTCCGGTGCGTATTATTTTCAACTTCAGTAGGACTGGAGCATAGGGAAAGATTTGCTACGCTAACTCTGCCTCATTGCCTGTTGGTTCTCTTTACCTTCTGACGGACGCCGTCTTAGCGAGCTTTGGATCAACGGGTCGAGGTTTTTGTAGTAGGTAGGTATAGTATGCGCCAGCGCCTTTACATGAACGTGCGTTAGTACCCGTTTCGGCCGAGTACGATGATCCTAGAGGGTCCTCTCGTCCCTCTACGCAATGCCCATCTGCGATGGACAGATTCCGCCTTGACTTTCGCTACCATCCATCCATCCATAGTAGCCCTAGGCTGTTCCGGACGTCCCGCCTCAGGCTCTGGCGGCCACTCTGCGGTCCTGGGCGCTTTCCCCACGGCTCAACTCGTTAAGACCAAAAGCGCGAAGACCGCGTCGATCTCGCCCTCGCCGCCGTACGGGAGAGGCCCAAAGACAAAGACACGCCGGCAAGCGCATCCGCATCCGCATCCGCATCCGCATCCCGCCCGACGACGTCTCGAGCGCGCTTCCACCTCTTCTCCAGCGCATACTACGACTACTTCTGCGAAGAGGAGACCTTCACCGCGAACGACACGAAGACGCTCACATCCTACGCTGAGGCCGATCGGTACGGGGACGACCTGGCCAGCGGGGAGCTTGTGCTCGAGCCGCATGGGACCCTCACGCTGTGCCCGTTTGAGCTGCGGCGGTATGCGACCGTGAACCTGGTTGCCGTGAACACGGAGGAGAACCAGGAGCTTGAGCCGATGTTCTTTGGGGATGGGTGTATGCGGGTCGCGCTTGATGTGGAGGTGCTGGATGGGGAGTATGCGGATTATGCGAGGGGGCCGAGTTCGAGGGGGCGGTGGGTGGTGTTTTCGGGGATGGTTGATGTTGGTGTATAGTGGGATGTATGGATCTAGATGGGTAGGAGGGGGAGGTGCAGCAATGGGGCAGCGTAGCCCTCCGTGACGCCTCTGCACTAGGGTAGGTAGGGTTGTAGAGAACAGCTCAGCCATAACCTCATGCGTGTGAGATGCTAACGCTGAGCCAGGCATCAGAAGCTACCATATGGTCCACGGGTAGATAAGCTGCTGACAGTACTCCTTCCCCAGGGTCTTTTCTCGAATCCCCCCGTCAGAAGGCTGTGCAAGTGCCCTACCCAGGCTACCACACTTCACATCTACAGTACCCCAATTAATTGGTATGATGTGGTGGTAGTGGTACAGCGACCTCAGTGTCCAGCCGCTCGAAGGCGTACCCGAATGTATGTACCTCGGGCTACCGGCCAGTAAGCCCAATGAGGGCAGTGTACTATACTCAAAGCATGAAGTTCAAGCTCCGATGCCTTAGCAACAAGATCTGTGTCGATAGTCAAATGCAATGGGTTCGGGTTCACGGCGACCGTCTTGAGAGCACAGGGTAGGTACTTTATGCAGCGGATTTCTTTCAGTACGTGCGCGTTTACTACTGAGCCAGCCACCTTATCTATACTTGCATGGGCAGAGTCAGCATCTCGCCCTTCCTCATCTTCTTCACCTTATACTGCACTTCCCCAACACCCTCCCGCCTATCCCTAGGAACCGGAACCTCAACCTCGCCCTCAAACCCAAGACTAACCCTAACCACCCCATCACCCCAAGAAACCCTAACCGCCCTGGCCTCACCCCCAACCCCAACATTAACCACCGCCTCCCCGCTCTCCCCCCAAATCCCAACCCTGGGCTCAAATCTCACACGCCTATACCCGGGAGCTACCGGCCTAACCCCCACAACATCAACAACCGCATCGTAAATCGGCACACAGCTCCACCCATGACAGTCACTCCGCGGCATCGCAGCGCTCTCCGCCCACGTCGTCAAATTCATGTTCACCATATCGCTCCACGGCCGCAGCAAGACATCTCTCAGTCCATCGTATACCCCGACCATGGCAGCGGCTTCGAGAATGTAGAACGAGTGCGCGTAGGAGCACTTGACGTACCCCGAATTCGTGGACGGGTGGAGGGCTTGCCGGAGGAGGGTCATCGCGCGGGAACCGGTGACGGCACCGGAGAGAACGGACAGGACCGCGACGTGCTGGCTTTTTTCGGATATGGGTGAGTCGGGCCCGTCGAGTAGGGCCTCCTGGCCGTTTGAATCCGTGCGCAGGCAGTGCCGGGTTACGGCGTCGTTGACCCTCCTCGCTCTTTCTCGATATTCATCTGCGATTCCGGGTCGTCCCACAAACTCATTCACATCCGCCGCTTTCTGCAGTGCGTATGCGTAGAAAAGGCTATTGTAGCTTGCGATCCCGGTTCTTCGATACGCCGGCGGCACAGCAAGGCCCTTGAAATCCCCTCCCGGCCCGAGAGAAGACCACTCCGCCGTCCAGTCGACAAATGGCCAGACGTCATCTGAGCTCTCATCGAACCGTCCGACCATTCCTTCGCCGATTCCTGACATCTGAATCGCAGAATCAAAGTAATTCAGCACACCGTCAATCCCGCCCAGGAACTTTTTCACAAACCGCTTCCCCTCATGTGTATCCGCAGCAGTAGCGTACATAACCCAATCGTACACCATGAGCACCCAAGAAAGCGAGAAGACGGGGATATTTATCCCAGGAAAGGGCGTGGGGAAATGCGTCTCGACAAGGCCGTCGGATTGCCGGCGGGAGGCATGGAACTCGTTTATTGTCTTTCTTGCTAATCTGTCGTCCGAGGAGAGCTGGTAGCTGTATAACATTTGCAGACGAGAATCGAACGCGAACTGGTTCTGCTCGTAGAAGGGGCAGTCGGTGAATGTTTCTTGCATGCAGTTGAGGAGGGTACTCAGGCTGATTTTCCATTTGCGGGTTTCGAGAGATGGTAATGTTAAGAGGGGGAGGGTTGTGCTTATATTCAGAGGATAGTGGGTTCGGCGGTAGCTTATCCCTGTGAGTTTGAGGGGCGTTGAGGAGGTGCGGACTGAGAGCTGGATGTAGCGGAATGTGCGGAACCAGTACGGCTCATACACGCCTTCTTCTTCGGTCGAATTCGAGTTGATGGTGTAGGTATCCTCCGGTCCAACCAATATACCATTCGTATCAGCGCGGTCGCCCTTATTCCGCGCAAAGGGGTTCGGGTTTCCATTTGGTGGCGGGTACTCGAAGCACTCTGCGCAGCGGATTGTTATGGTTGACCCTGCACCTCCCTTGAATTTGAACTCCAGGAACGCCGTGATGAGTTCCTCGTTTTCCAGAATCACGGTCGCGGTTGTATCCGTCGGGATTTCCACAATCCCATCATTCAATATCAGATCCTCCCAGTCTGGTTGGTCGTGAGACGGCTCAGGCTTGATTACACCGCAGAAACGCCCCTCAGCCTCCGGAAACAGCGGGATAGACCTAGGCACAAGCCTCCACGGTTCTAAGATGGGCAACATGGGCGTCTTAACAGTGGCCCTCTCAGCGTCAAACCAAGCCGCGTCGTCGTAATCGGCATCAAGCCAGTTCCCAACTTCCACATCCCCACTGACCTCCTCATTAATCTGCATAAATGGCGGCCCCAGCGCCCGATTCCACTCGGCACTCGGCTTGATGCGGACGCTGTCATCAGGCACACATTTCCACCCAGAACCCGACACTGTCGAGATCCCTAGAGAGTCCGTAGTATCGTGCAGGATGAATCCCCCAATTGGCCCCCTCGCCATGCCCATATTCCCCTCCTTTGCTGGGGAGTATCGTAATACCTTCGCAGCCAGAACATTCGTTTCTTGCCGCAGAAACGGCGCGATGTCGATTGTTTCGTGATTCCATTCATCGAGATACGACTTCGCCGGACCGAAGAGGAGTCGTCGGCCGTTGAGGAATAAGATATACCGTGTATCCGCCGAGACGTGGATAAGGGCTTTTTCAAGGGGTGTAGAGGGAGTGAAGGTCTTCCGGAAGAGCACGATTCGCCCTGTGGAGTGGCGCTCGGTGAATGTGGGGGTTGTAGACGGGAGCCAGAGCCATGGTGTTGTTGATGTCCACGGGAGCATAGTGGTTATCTGATGTGTGTGAGGTGGTGAGGCTAGTTGAGTAAGGCTGGCTTGGCTTGCTGAGGCGTGATATAAGTATGAGGTGAGGTGAGTATTTGTAGGCCGATGTCGGATATCCCGGCTGAGCTCACAGTGTGGGGGACTGTGGGGGGCGGGTAGCTGGAGAACATCATGATAACAAAGATGTTGGGTCCCAAGTAGCTATCTCGGGGTATGAGTGGCCGATGTCATCTGTACGGTAGGACGAAGTAGTCTATCAAATATCGAACTCGCAGCCTACAGTCAGTCAGCTAAGTATCGTGCCTGCAGATGGTTGAAAACCTAAGAGGCAATTATCCCCATACACCATGAGAATGGGGGTGCCAACCTCTTTTCGTAGAAATTCGTAGTCCGAGCATCAGATTGTGTTGTCTGCATTTGTGCTTTGTATATTGATCTGATGCAGTTCGAGTTATTGTTGAACGTTCATTGATCGCGGGTAAGGGTGTGAGTCGTGTCGGATATCCCGAGACAGCAGGTGAGAGTCAGATCCATCAACCAACGTTCCTAACTTGCCGTTTCATGACTCGGTATAATGCCACCCGAAGTAGTACAAGCGCCATAATGAAGTAAGACAAACGAGTGTATGGTATCCAGCAGGCCGAATCTAGTCTAGGCCATGTATATAAACAAGGAAAATGCAGTTATGCAATGGGACGAAGATAAGTATATACAACGAAAGTCCAGACGCGTCCAGCGCTATACACTTCCCACGCGATAAGACCGCTCAGGCGTGGACAAACCCTCTAACAACATCCTCGTCCAGCCCCACCTTTACAACTCTCAGCAATCTAGGGGTACCTTTAAATAAGGGCTCTAAATACTTTAAAACTATTATAAATATATATTTTTATTATTTTAATTTTATTTTTAACCTTTTTTCCCCTTTTTTATTACTTTTTATAGTATAATAGCTAAAACTAAGATATATATTTTTAACTAGCTTATAAATATTAATTTAGCTAACTTTACATGGTTATAAAACCCCCTATTTTTTTTTAACCTTTATATTATAAAAAGGTAAAAGGGAAAAAAGCCCTAGTAAGCTTATTTTTTTTTTATTATTAAAAATAATAATATATTAACTTTTTAACCTAGCCTGGTTATAAAGGCCCTTTATAATTAACTTAATAAGTAAAAGTACTAGGCATATATTAAATATAAAATTTTTATAAGCTTTATAATTATTATTAATAACTTTATAGCTAGGTAAAAAACTTAGGATTAAAAAGCCTTTACTTATAATATTTATAATAAATTTATATACTTTATTTTTTTAAAAAGTTATATTAATATTAATAATATTAATTATAATCCCCTGCGGGTATATAATTAGCTTATTATTATAATAATTTTTAGTAAGACTATTACCTAGGGGGGAATAAATTTAACCCTTAAAAATTTAAGGGCTTAGCCTACCTTTTTTAAAGTAGGTTTTTTTACCTTAACTAACGCTACCTTAGGCAAGGCACCCTTAATTATTAAGTTAGGCACCTTAGTAACTTAATTAATATATAATAACTTTATTATAGCCTTAACCACGCGTAATAATTATAAAATACTAATTACCTTTTTTAGTAATAAGTTAATAACATGCCTAAAAATATATATTATTTAGCAAGCCCTTATTAAGTGCATGTTAAAATTAATTATAATTATAGCTATTCTTAAAATTAATACCACTTATATAAGCTAGGCTATTATTTTTAATAACCTTTTTATTAAAAATTTTTTAATAATTAATAAAATAATTAATATAATTTATTATACCCTAGGTATTATTAATATATATATTTTTTAAAAATAATATAATTACATGGTGCAAGAAGTGCCTAGCATTATTAAAGTATATAATAATAATAAAATAAATATTATTAAGTTAATTTAAAATAAAGTTATAGCCTAAACTAGACTAAAGCTAGTTAAGCTTATTTTTTTAAAATATAGGCCTAATTCTAGCACTAGATAAATTACTTAAATAATATTTTTTTTAAAGTAGCCTAAGGCCTTTACTTTATTTAACTAAAGTAAGTACTACTAACTTATTAAAAAATACTAGCTAGTTTTATAATATAATCCTAGTTATTAAAAGTACTACTACCTAGCATAATATAACCGCGTAATATACTATATATAATATAATATAATAACCGTGGATTACCTAGGTTTTAATAACCCTAATTATAAAAACCTTATATATTATATAAACTACTTAAGTTTATAGCTAATAAAATATAATAACTATCTAGCAGCCCCTAAGTATAAAAATAAAATATTAATTTACTTATTTAAAAAAAACTTAATAATATATATTATTATAGCGCCTGTTAATACTAGAATATATATACCTAAGTTAATACTAATACCTAGCTTTAGGCTAAAATTAAATAAGCTTTATTTTAAAAAAATCCTTAAAAATATGTAGCAAAAAAACCTAAGGTAAATAAATAAGGCTTTATAATAATTACTAACCACTATATTTTATGATTTAATACTTATACTAAAAATTAAAATTTTAAATAGATTTTTATTAAATTAATTTAACTTACTTTAATTAACACAGGCACGCCTTTCTTACCCCAGGTAATAAAGGTTAATACTAAATCTTTTTTTAAGCTTTAATAATAAAATATTAAAAAAAAAACCGCGGTAATTACCGCTATAATAATATTTAATAATAATAAGATTTTACTATTTACTAGGTAAATATAAATAAATTTATACTTAATTATATTATAATTTTATAACTAGCTTATAAGTAAAACTATAATATTACCTATATTTAAAAGCCCTAAACCACTATAAGCATAAAAACCTAAAATTATCTAGTATATAAGTACTACGCGCTAGTAAATACTTAAAATAACTATAAAAATTAATTAAAAAAGCACCCTAAAATACTTATTTATATTTATAAAGGGGGAGCGCGGCGCGCCAAATAATATTACCTAATATAAAATTAAAATATATTATAACTTATAGTAAATAATATTAAAGTCCTAAATATATATTAAAAATTAACTATTTATAAAATAATTAATTATCTAGTTATACTAATCCCTACCCTAAACTATATAATAAATAAGGATTTTAATATTATTTATAACACCTTTAAGCCTAAAGCAAATAACTTACACTATAGTAGTAAAATTATTAAATAAGCTAGTAATAATAATATTAGCTATATTAATAAGCTAGGCATGGCCATGCATAAAGCTAGCTATGTTTTTAACTTAACCTTTTTAAATATTTTATTTACCCGCACGCTGGTAATATTTAAATTATATAATAATTTTAATTATTAAACTTTAGTTACTATAATACTAGGGCATAAAAAAAACACTAAAATAATATTATTATAATATATTAAATTATAAGCTTAAGCGCCTAGCTAGGCTAATAAAAAATAAGATAATATTTCTTTTTTAGCCTAGGGAACTTAGGGATATAAAAACACTAAATTAATATATTAAATTTTTTAGTAATATTATTATAAAAGCTATATAAGTAATTAATAAATACCCTAACCTAGGGAGCCATAACGCCCCCTAGTAATTAACTAAATATATAAAAAATTATTAAGCTTAGGTAATAAACCTTACCCTAAAATAAAAAAAGTAGTTCCTGGCTATAGTCTATAAAACTAAACATGTGTACTAAACTAAGATAATTAATAGTATTAAAAATAACTAAAAACTATATTAAATAATAATATAATATAAGCTAAAGCCTAGGCTTAAGGCTCCCCTATTATTAATAAATAATAAAATAATTAAAAACACGCGGGAAAAAATTAATATTTTAAAAAAGGTAATACTAAAGTACTTTAATATAAATAATAATTTAAATTTTAATCCCCTAGCACCGGAGCACTAGCAAGAAAATAAGTATTTTTATTAATTAAAAAAGATTTTATTAAAAAAGGTTAAAAAAATATTATTAATATAAGTAGCACCTTTTTTAAAGTAAACTAAGTAATAATTTATATTTTAAAGGCCTATTAAGTATATATTAGGCAGGCTATATATAGGCTATATAACTAATATTTATAGCTAAAATATTTTTTTTACCGTGAAAGCTTATAAAGGTAGTAATATTTTTAAAAAATAATAAAAAAAATAAGTTTTTATTTTAATCTTAGCGCCCTATAGCACTACTCTTGGTATTAAAAAAGAAACTTAAATAAATTATAGCATGCTATGTTACCTTTACTATATTAATATAAAAAATATTAAGCTTATAATAATATAGTACTTTACCTAAGTGCTTGGCTATAAACTTAATAACTTTTTTTACCTATAATATAAAAATAGCACTTTTATAAAACCAGGAGGTTACTATAATTATTATAAATATTTTAGGTGCCTTTAATATTATTTTATTATAATACTTATTTTAATAAATAATAAAGCAAGGCTGGCCTTATATACTCTTAGCCTTAATTATAAATTTTTTAATAAATAAAGCACAAAAGTATGCCTAAAGTTTATTATAATAATAATATATTTAATATACTATAATATACTATAAGGCTTGCCCCTTTTTTTAATATTATTTTTATTATATATTACTAAGCTATTACTAGTAAACCTAATTTTATACTTTAATTATATAAATAATTTTTACCTAAGCCATGCAAGTAACTTTCTTTATATAAATTATAAGCTTTTAATAAAAAATATTTATGGTATACTAGCTTAAAAAAAGTAAAATAAAATAATTTTTATACTTAAAAAATTAAAAATACTATATATTACCTAAAAGCAGCACGGCAAGTTACCCTTATTAATAGTTAATAATTAATTAATAATTACCTTAATTATTATAATATTAGGCTAGAAACAGCCTGCGCTACGCTGGCTAGGTATTTTTTTTAATAAATAACTTTTTTAATATTAATATATTATTAAGTAAGTAGTTAAAGCCCGCGTGGTAATATAATATATTTATAACCTAATATATATAATATATAGCTTACTTATAAACTCTTTTTATAAAATAATTATTACTTATATTATTTTTAGCTTATTATATAATATTAAGGCATGATATAATAATAAAACTAAGCCTAAAAACATGCATAAGACTTAAAGGTTAACGCCTAACTAGGCTAGTATATTAAAATAATTAAAAAAACCCTGGCTTTAGCCACATGTAATATACTTCTAATTTTTTATATAATACTTATAATAACCCTTTTTAAAAATACTAAACTTTTTTTTATAATAATAATATTAAAAAAAGCTTAATTATAATTTACCCTAAGGCTTTAATTAATAAATAACTAAAATTTACTAGTAGCGCGGGTAATACTATTAAAAATTTTATAAAAATAAGGCGCTGGCTCGCGTTAAAAGCCTAAAATTAAAATATAAATTATAAGGGTACTTTTTTTAAATATCCTAAGGCTAGTCCTAGCTTACTTTTATTACTTTTAAAAATACTTAAAAAATCTTACTAGGGGCAAGGCTAAGAAGCTAGCTATAAAAAAGTTTAAATAATAATAGTAAGTATTATTAATAATAAAGGTAATAATTTTTAATAATAATTTTAAATAAATATACTAGGGCATGTATTATATAGGTTATAATTATATAATATATTATAAATAACACCTTTAAATATAAAAACTATTAGCTATTAATACCTAGTTTTATATTTATAATACTAAGGCTATTAATATATTTTAAAAACTAAAGGTAATAATTAAAAAACTTTTTAAGGCTTTTATTTACTAGCTTTATATTAATAATACCTTAATAATTTAATACATGCACGGGTAGCCCTTGCTATTTTTTAATTAAGCTTTTTAAATATTATATTAGCTTATAAACTAGTATATAATTTACCTATAATAATTTTTTAATTATATAAATATTAATAATAATAAGCTAGCTAATAAATTAATTAATAAAGCAGCCTTTATAAAAGTATAACTTTTAAATACTAACTTTTTTAAGGTATAGCCTATTACAAGCGGGATATATAACCTATATAAATAAATATATTAAATTATTTAAGCTAAGTAGTAAAATAGTGCTTTTATAAAATTATTAACCTAGTATAAATAATAGCTTATAAAACTAAAGCCTTATTAAGTTAAATTATAGCCTAAACTTATATTAAAATACTTAATTTTATATTACTAGCTAGTATTAAGGTTATTATATAATAATTTTAAGTAATATTATAAATATTTTTAATATAAAAATATAAAAATTACTTATTTTTATAAAAGAAGCAAAAGCCCTAAATACCTAGTTTTTTATTATTACTTTTAATAATAATTTTAATAATAGCCCTAGCGCCCTATAATATTATTAATAATTAAAATTAAGGTTTTGAAGTACCTTTACAAACTAAAGCCTAAAAACTTTATATTTTTATTAAAAATTATAAACTTTTATAAGTTTATTTATTCTTGCTAGGGCTTCCCGCGCCTTAATTTTATAAAAATTATTTAACCTAGTACTAAATAGTTTTATTCCTTTTTATTTTATTATATTTTTTTTTTTTTTATTTTATACTTTTTTTAATATAACTAGCTTTAGCTTATATATTTTTTTTATAACTAGGGCTGGCCCCTGCATTTTATAATATTTAAATTATTAAGTATATAATAAATAACACCTGCCAGTGGCTATATATTAAAATAATAAGTAAAAAATAAGTACCTAGCCCATAAGCTTTAGCAAGAGTTGCCCTTTAAAATTAAAAGCCTTTTATATATAAATTATTTAAATAGGCTACTTACCCTGTAGCGGCACGCCCTTATACCCCAAGGGAGGTCTAGAACGGTAAGCATACGCCTAGCAATCCCCGGGGCGTTAAATATCACTACTACTACTACTACCTCGTCCAGCCCGTTGAATGCGACGGCGTCAGGCCCTCCCCCTGCAAACACGTGCACGTGTCTCGACCAGCCTGACTATTCTCAGTCGACGGCAGCCCCGCATTCTTCAGCGGCGCCTCAAGCAACTCGACAAGGTTATTCAGAACGGAGAACTCAATCTTGAGCTTGACGCTCTGGGCAAAAATGCCGTACTGGATTCCCGCGCCCCGGTACCACTGCCCAATGTGCCACTTCGTAGTGCACAGCGGGAAGATCGCGATGAGGTCCAATAGCACGACGGCCACGTTGACGGCGATCAGATGGCACAGGACCTTGCGGCCTGCGCGTCCTTTCAGCGACATGATTGGTTTGAGCTGGCGGAGTGATTCGTAGATGTAGATTCCGCAGATGAGGAGTTCGCGGCCGATCGAGCCGAGCGATGTGTAGCGTTCGTTGAAGCGCTCCAGGGTGGTGCCGAAGAAGCGAGGATCTCCGGCGGCTGCACCCATTAGGAGAGTGACTGATGGGATGTAAATGAAAAAAGAGCTTATGATGATGAGCCAGAACACGAATTTGACAATGCGCCCTCTTGTGATGAGGTATAAGCGCGAGTATAGGACCAGGGCGGTGGAAACGAGAATGGCGGGATCAACCAAAGCGGTGCCGATGCCAAAGGCTAAGGGCTTGATGGCTTGAGCGGTCGCAAAGGTCGCAATGACCATGAAGGCGCCGACGGAGAGATTTGCTATCGAGATGCTCCAGAAGTAGAGGCCCTGCCAGCGTTTGAAATAATCGAGAATCCAGCAGAAAAGCTCCATCGTGTTGTATGCGGTGATGGCAAGGAAAGATACGCTGACCAAGAAATAAACGTCATGATCGGGATCCTTGCCTGGATCCATAACGAGTGTATGAATGAAGGCATTGTCAACATAGACGATGGAGAAGAAGGGGCCTGGAATGGTGATATAGGCCTTCGATGAGACCCAGCTGGAGGTACAAATCACTGCGATTGGCGGATATTGGAAAGCCGACCTGGATCAGGGTGATTTACGCAGGATCGACAACGTGCGAGCTATCGAGCCTCATATAGACACGGATCACCCTTTTCGAGTCACGTCGGGCCGATTCTGCCAGTAAACGGCCACTCTGTGCGGCAGTTGTATGGCCCGCTGTTTTGTGTTGATTGATATGGCTGCACTCAAGACACGAGCTTCCAACCCAGGATGCTCTCAGCCGAGGAAGCCATCAAGCTAGGAGACGTCAGAAAATGAGTGGTGTGCCGAAAGTGATAGATGTTGAGATGCCAGGGGCCAATCCTCTGCCGAGACCAGAACAAAGAAAGTCAAAAACGCCTATCGTCACAGGATCCTCGGATTGGCTGACTTTTGAGTTCCTAGGAACCATTTCGACCAAAGAGAAAATGATATTTGCGTTGGCGTTCTCGTCCGCGCTGGAATTGGACAGCCCGTGTTCGACTCTGTCCGGGCATGGGTCCCTGCCCTGAACCAGGTTTTGTGCCGCGCTCGACATATATACTGACTCCCCCTGCCCAGAACTGTAGCACTCATCAATCAATTTGAAGCCATCCTTTAGGCGACTGTAAAGCGCTTTGCCGATTTTCGCATCGACGAGTCGACGACCAGCCATCTCATTACTCGTTAAGGTTCTCACGCACCATAATGGGCTAACCGTGCGCCCCCGCTGGCAGCTGTGATCACCAACTAGGCGCGCTGACTATCGGCCGGATCCTTGACTCCGGTAAACCTCCACCTGAATGGGAAGAGGCTGCATTAAGGATTCTATTGACTCCATCAGGATCCTGGCCGTGGTGATCATGGCTATCCCTAACGAGTCGTAGACCTCGTGGATTGCGAAAGTTCCCAGCTAAGGCATGTATCTGGTAGCCTGCCGTTTCGGACAATAGGTGGCGTGACCATGGAATAGTTCATTGTCCAATTTAGGGTTTCATCACACTTTGGGAGGGCGTGGCCATCTTCTTGGTATTGTGCGCCTGAATCCCCTTCGAGTTGCTAAGATCGCGCAATGGCTTTAGGTTACGGAGCTATATCTTAGGGAAAGTTGACTGTTCTGGCCGCGGAGTTGAGCTTCCGAGTAGATTGTTCTTGAGTTCCGCGCGCAGCCCAGGGACAGATGGACTTCTGCATAGCCTAGGGACTGATAGATGGGGACAAGGCAATGACACCGGCAGACTGGCTCTACAGGAGCCCGGCTTTCGAACATCTTCGGTCCTTCACTGGATTATCGGTGGTTTCAATTGGCGTCGTCCTCGGCTTGCTGGATGGAATGGCGCTAAAGAGAGGCTGCTGCTGCTCGGACCAAAGGAGCGACCTGCTTCCTAGTCTTGGCCAAGTTGGTTTGTACCCAAAGGTGGGAACCATTCTCCGGGGTGCTTATCGTATCTTCGATGTCTTGAGCATAGTGATCACCATCAAGCGATTTCCATGCCTCCAAGCCCAATTCCGAGCTCGCATTAGATTTAAATGTTTTTACAGCATTCTCACCGCCGCGGTTGAGTCCCCAAACAAGCAATTCCCGGGAAAACTGGCCGTCCTTCGAAGTGAACGCAGTCATCACGGCGACCAAGTCCAACTTGCGTTCTGAGGCGAAGGATTTCAAGCAATTGATGAAGACGTGCGAGTCTCCGGCCTTCCGAACAATCCAGGGTATTGACTTGACCACGGAGCAGATACCGATCTGTAGCGGCGTTTGGTCAGTGCTACTAGAAGGCTTTTCGGCCCACTCCTTATAGTCTCGGCCAAAGATCTCGTCCACGGTGAGCAGTTCTAGACTATTCTGCTTCGCTTCGAAGATCTCATTGTAGAAATCATCAACATCCCACGAGGCATCGGTGGTAGTCGCTTTGGGAAGTAGGAAATCGCGAGCGGAAGTGTCGAAGTTCGTCACTTTATGTTTTGACTGGAGATTTTCTGTATCGATGAGAATCGGGCCTAGGGCGAGCTTTGCCAATTGCTCTTCATCTGCAGACGCGGCCTGGGATTTCTGCCAAATCCCCATTTTCTCTAGCTCGGAGATAACGAGCGAAGAGCACGAGCCGGTGGGTGCTACAAGGTTAGGTTGCGTGCCAGCAATAGGGGGAAGGAACTGTTCGTCAACATGATGGTCGATGCAGCCTAGAACGGTGAACTCCACTGGCAAGCCAGGCAGCGATCCCTTTCCTGAGCGATCATCCGAAGATCGCACCGGCAGTGCATTCCAGTCGACCAGAACAGAGTCCGCTTGTATTTGCCCTCCTTCTCGCCCCTTTATTTGCGTTGCAAAGTCCGCAACCGTCAGAAAGTACTCTTTGAGCACCGGCCCCTCGAAAGATTCCCCCACATCGCGTTTGGACAGCTCGAGCGCTTTGATGAATTCTGGCCGCAGCCTGCGGAGCTCCGGGCCGGCAGACACGTTATCGAGGTTTATCACCGGAACATGAGGTCGTGGATAGTCGCGTGGGACACGATTGTTCGCAAAGTATGAGTAGACGAGGGAGGAGATGATCGAGTCGAGGTCGGCCGAGGGGTTGCCGATGACGTAGACTGGCGACTCTGCACGAGACAAGGAGCCGGAAATGAAGCGATGGTGGACCTGAAGTGCTGTCCGGAGGAATTGAAGCAGACTGTGGTCGGGGGGAGGGATGCGCATTGTCGTTGAACTCTATCTTCTCGTGGAGTCTGGAGTCGTGGTTGTTGGAGAAAACAAAAGCCGGAGGTGGGCGTGGGGGGTCGGAATCCGGAAGAAGGAATCCCCGGCCTCCCCTCTTTCCTTCTTGGGCCGCCTCTCGTCGTCTCCGAGTTACAGTCAACACAATGGCAGAGCAGCAATTAAAGGCCGCCATCCTAGTGGTCTCGGACACCGCGTCTCAGGATTCGTCGTCGGACCGAGTTATCGACACGCTGACCGATGTCTTCCCGGACGGGCCTTGGGAGAAGCCAATCACTAGAATAGTACCGGACGATGTACTTCAGATCCAGCGCACTGTATGCGAATGGGCGGACAGCGTTAGCCCAGTCAATCTTATTCTTATCAGCGGTGGTACTGGCTTTGCTGTCAAGGATATCACCCCCGAGGCTGTTTCGCCTCTTCTCCATCGCCATGCACCGGGTCTTGTGTATGTACCATATGTCCCTGCTACAGTTTGCTGATACTGACACGTCCAGACATGGCATGATTGCCTCATCGTTGAAGGTCACACCATGTGAGTTCCCCCAATTTGTCCAGTTCAACTCTAACATATGCAGTCGCCATGATGGCTCGACCCGTCGCGGGAACAAGACACAAGTCACTTGTTATCACACTGCCCGGCTCCCCGAAAGGTGCAAAAGAGAACCTAGAGGCTGTTATCAAACTACTGCCTCATGCATGTACCCAAGCAGCTGGCGCAGATTCGAGGACGCTCCACGCTGGAGGGGTGAAGAAGCTCGAGGCCGAAGCTGGAGTCAAGCCAGAGTCGCATGATCACCACCACCACCATCACGACCATATCCACTCCCACTCTCACAGTCATGGTCATGGGCATGTTGTCCCCCGAGCTCATACAACCCCTTTAGAACAGCGGTCAAATGACCCCGCAGCAGGCGCAACCCGGCGATACCGCGAGTCACCGTACCCGATGCTGTCTGTGGACGAAGCATTGAAGCTGGTTCTATCCTATACTCCTGATCCTGAGGTAATCGAGGTTCCTGTAACTGTTGATCTGGTTGGATACGTCGTCGCGGAAGATGTGTACGCCGCCGAGGCGGTGCCCGCATACCTTGCAAGCATTGTTGACGGATATGCTATTATCGCACCTAAGGCTCCTGATGGTAGTACAAGTACAAAAGGTGTTTTTCCGGTGGCTTCCGTTACCCATGCCAATGAGAGCGGAGTTCTGGCACCGCTTGAGGCTGGCACCATCGCCCGGATAACCACCGGCGCTCCTCTTCCGCCGAATGCAAATGCCGTGGTCATGGTCGAGGATACTTTGTTAGTGTCATCGACGCCTGATGGCAAGGAAGAGGCAACTGTTGAGATACTGACTGGGGAAATAATGGCAAATGAGAACGTTCGCCAACCAGGAAGCGATGTTTCTCTTGGATCCAGAATTCTCCAGCGGGGTGACCTTATCACGCCTGTTGGTGGGGAGATTGGCTTACTAGCGGCCACAGGGACAAAGACAGTTAAGGTGTTTAAGAAGCCTACTGTAGGAGTTCTAAGTACGGGTGACGAGCTTGTAGAGCACGATGACCCTAGAACCCTGCAAGGAGGACAGATTCGAGACTCCAACCGGCCCTCTATCCTGTCTTGCCTGAAATCATGGGGTATCCCCGCTGTCGACCTGGGAATAGCCCGCGATACGCCCCCAGGCGAGCTTGAACAAAGCCTCCGGGATGCTCTCCGCGGAGTCGGGAAGTCCAGCGTTGACATGATCATCACTACCGGGGGTGTCTCGATGGGAGAGCTCGATTTGCTTAAACCTACTATCGAACGCTCCCTCGGCGGAACAATCCACTTTGGCCGCGTCTCCATGAAACCAGGCAAACCAACTACGTTTGCCACGGTGCCATTCAAGCCGACATCCTCCGAACGCAGATCCAGGCTCATCTTCTCGCTCCCGGGAAACCCGGCCTCGGCACTCGTCACCCTGAACCTCTTTGTTCTACCGTCTCTTCACAAGCTTATTGGCCTTGGTCAGAAGCAGGTTGCGTGGGGCCTTACACCTACACTCGGATTACCACTTGTTGCAGTAATCTTATCGCACTCTTTCCCGCTCGATGCAAAACGCACCGAGTACCATCGGGCCGTTATCACGGCGTCTCCCAAGGATGGACGCCTTTATGCAACAAGCACGGGTGCGGGAGGCGTAGGACAGCGTAGCTCTCGGGTCGGAAGTCTGGCCAGTGCCAACGCTCTCCTTGTTCTTCAGCCGGGGAAGGGTTCGATTGGGCAAGGGAGCTTGGTGGAAGCATTGCTAATGGGGCCTGTTGTGCGAGAAGCGGCTGCCATTGCGGCTTCATGACGGTGCTGTTCAGCGCAGCTCCTTCCGAACAGAACGATTTCGCAGACTTAGTAGAGTAGGAATCAACATTTAAAGGAATACAGGAATACAGACTATTTGACACACTGCAGACCTTTCAAGCACTCCCAAGTTCGCATCACCGTCATCTGCCGTTCCCAGCAGTCGTTCAGGAAGCGCCTCCTGCCTGGCCCCCCTTATCCAGAGTAACAGAAGCATCACCAATGCATATGGGGAATCTTTCGGTGTGTTTATTCCGGGTAGCCATGGTTTGGGGCTCGTCTACCCCGGTCGCCGCCACGGAGTATGAGTTCTGCTTCATCCACGAAAAGAACTTGAGTAACAAAATATCCTCCTCGAAATGGCATTTACGACTGACTCATGACAGCTTCGCGCGGTAGCGACATCAAACATAAACATACAAACCAAAAGGCTGACTAGCCCGCTAAGCAAGCAATCATTGAGCGAAGAGAACTTGCGCCTTTTTGTCGGACGCTTCCACATATTTGCGTCGTCAAGTATAGCTACATCTCCTAATCACCACGATCAATATATTGACGAACCTTGTATTCGCAGCACTTCCAATAGACCCATACGCAGCTCCATTGCAGAAAAGAATAATGCGGCTATGGCTATAGCGTGACAGGCGCCTCGACTAGCAAAACCCCTTGGACCTAGCAAGGCGAGTTATCATAGATACTATCCAAGTCCGTCGGGATAACGCCGGCATCGACAGCATCTACACGAAACAATCAGCCATCTCCTCTCCTTACCAAACCATCATCAAGCAAAAACTCACCTTTATACGACCACCGATAATCCCCCAACTCCGCCTTCCACGCCCAAAACACCCACCCCTCCTGCCTCTCATACGCAATCGCCTGCGCCGCAAACCACCGCTTATAAAAGTCCACGTTGGAAGACGGCTCCCAGTCCGCGGTATGTTCCACATCATCCGGAACGCTGAGGCTCCACTCGCCCACGATCGTCGGCCAGTTGCCGCCGCGGTTGTCGGCGCACGAGGCAGCGATGTAGCTATCCTTGGTCACGGCGACGCTGGAGTCGTATATCACGTACCGGTGGTCGTCGTAGGCGGCGAAGTAGTTGTCACTCAGTGCAGAGGTGGGGTCGCCCGAGCCCCATTTTTCGTTCATCATTTGGATGTGCAGGTAGTTGTTGCTGGTGATGCCGAGGGAGGATTCGGTGTTGCGGATGCGCGTGAAGCCGTTGGGGTAGTAGCTGTTGATCATCGAGGAGGCCTGCCCTGCATCCTGCACAGGCTCGTTCACGATCTCGATCATGCCGACGTTCCGCAACTTGTTGTTCTGGTGGATGTTGGTCGTCATCCACTCCAGGAACTCCAGCGCCCGGTCGTACTGGTAGTCCTGGTAGAAGCCGGGGGTCGGGGCATACTAGACGCGGTCAGCCAATCCCACCTCCACCAAGATCCAATGGAATCCAACATACCTGCCCCGTAAACGGCTGCTCAGCCTCCTGCGCCCCCGGCGCCCCATGCAAATCAATAATAATGTACATGCCTGCGTCACTCGCCCACCCACAAACATCCTCAAGATACTTCATCCCACCACGCGGAAAATGCTCCGAGTCCGCATACACAAGATCTTCCTTAAGCCAGTACCCCACCGGGATGCGCACCGTGTTAAGACCATACGAGACCATCTGGGCAATATCGTCCTGCGTGATCCAGGACCCCCAGTGGTCAGCGAAGACTTGATCAGCTGTATCCTGGCCAAGCGCCATCACGCAGTCGAATTCGGACTTCTGCCCGCCGCAGCCCATAGTGTTCCAGGCGTTGCTGGCCATCCAGGGCTCGACCACGAAGTGGCTGCCTAGGTTGACGCCGCGGATCTTGTTGGATGCTGGGAGCCAGCGCTTGCTGGGGGAGTTTGAGGTCGCGGAGGCATTGAAGATGTTGGTGCCTGTGCTTGAGTAGATTTCCTTTTCGACGCCTGGGAGCCAGGCGAGGGTTAGGGGGAGGGAGGAGGTGAGTGCTAGGAGGGGGAGGATGGACTTCATCTTTCGTGTTTGACAGCAAGATGATTGATGAGAAAGAAAGCTACTCGACATCGTGGGGATCGTGCCCTATGAAACCACGACACAGCCTCAAGGCTCCAGGTGCTCCTTAACGATATCAAGCCATAGCACTGACTCGGTCGTGGTCCTTGAATTTGGGGGCGATCAGCAGCTGAAACACGGGTCGCACTACGTACACCCCCCAGATGACTAGGTGTACCCCCCGGGCCGCGCCTAACGTAAGCAAAGCTATATTAAGAAACATCCTAATTAAAAAAGCGCCCGGTAACTACGTACACCCCCCCCCTTGGCCTTATTAAAATATTTAATAAAAGGCCTTTAACGCGCTGGTATATAGTTTTTTATAAAAAATTATATATAAATAAAAGTACCTAAAAGTAAATTAATTTTAAAGCTATTTAAAAGTTTATTTATATAAAAAAAAAAAAAGTAAAAAGGTTTTTAACACGCAGGTACTTAGTTTTATATAAAAAATTATATATAAATTAATATACTTTTAAAAAACTAAAATATATATTTATAACACGCTTTTTTTATTATAATAACTAATTTTTTAATTACTTGCTTTAAAAATAACTCTAGATTTTTTAAAAATATAATAAAATACAGCTAAATTTAATTTTTTTTTTTAGTTTAGGCTAAAACTCCCTAAAAATAACTTAAAAATTACTATAAGTACTTTAGTACACCCTTTTTCACGGCCTTTTCCGCGGCCTTAATTTTTAATATTATTTTTAGCTACTAACTTAGTATTTAATAAATTTTTAATAATAATAATATTATTTATGGCCGCCAGTGTTTTTTTTATTATTTTTACTTTTATTATTTTTTTTACCTTTTTTACCACCTGCTTATCTTACTAGCTAATTTTTTTAATACATGTTTTTATAACTTTATAGTAAAATAGATTACAAGTAAAGTTTTTTTTTTAATATTTTTACTTTTTTTTAACTAGCAGGCCTTATACCTTTACTAGGTTTTATACCATGGCATAGGGGTTAATTTAAAAAGGTTTATAGCTTTTAAAAAGGTATTATTACTAGTAAAATTAATATAAAAATAGTAATAAAAATTTTTACTAGCAGGCTAGTATTATATAAATATAAGAAATTTTAATAGTTTTTTTTAATATTTTTATATACTATTTTATTAAAGGCTTTTTTTTCGCGGGCGGGAAATAATACTCTTAAAGTATAATAACCTTTTATAATATATGTATAAAAATCTTGCTAAGTATAAAGTAAAATAAAGGGGTTATAAAAGGTAAAAAATAGGTAATTTTTTTTTTAAAGTGTTATATAAACCTATAAATAATAATAAATTATTATATTTTTTATTTAATAAATAGTTACTAGTAAATTATTTACAGGTATATTATTTTTTTTAATATAATATAAAATTTCTTATTTTAAGATATAGTAATTTAATTAAAGTGTTAAATCTTACTAATATAATAGGTTAAAAAGCAGTGCTTAATATTTTTTTTAAGCTATTAATTTTTAATATAATTTATAAAATTATACTAATTATACTTTTTATACTAAGCGCGAACTTAAAGCTAATTATTTTAAAAGGCCTTTTTTAATACTTAATAAAAACATCTTGCTAAGCAAAACTTTATTAAAGCCTATTTATTATTTACCTTTTAAAGTAAAGTACGCTAATTAATAAAATTAGGTGGTTTTAATATAGCCTTAGCTTATATTTTAGTAGTAATTTTTTTTTTACCCTAGCTATAATATTATTTATAATATATTATTAATAAAGTACATGCTTTAATAAAAAAAATATATTATTAAGGGTGTTTAAAAGCGCTATATTATAATTAGTTAAAATAGTTAAAGGCCTATTTATTTTAGTACTAGACCTAAAGGGCTTAATAAAGTAGCGGAGGTAGGTACTTTTAATATTATTTAATACTTATATATATAACTCTTTATTTTTTTTACTTAAAAAGGCAAAGCTAACATAAAATATTTTATTTATAACTATTATTTTAATAATATTTAGCAGCGGAAGGCCGTACTTATTTATTTTATATATATAATTTATAAAAAAAATAAATAAAAATTACTTTAATAACTTAATAATTTACTTATATATAAGAAAGAGGTAATACAGCTTATTATTTATTAAGTAATAATAATTAAATATTTATATTATAAGGTTATTAAAAAATGCAAGCAGTGCTTGTACAGGTATTTTACTAGTAAGCTAATATTTAAAAAAAGTGTATTAATAGTTTTAAATATTTTTTAACTAGATAAGGCACCTAGAAATCTTATAATATAAATAACTTAAAATAATATATATTAAAGTACTAAGCTTAACCGCTTAATTAATTTATACCTAGTATTAAAATATTTATTACTATTAATATTATACTTAAGTACTAGGTAATATAAGCCTATAATTATAGCTTGTATTATAAGTTTAAAAGTGCTAATAGCTATTATTTATATAAAGGCATACTATATAATAAAATAGGTAGCCTAGTTTTTTAATAAAGGTAAACTAGTGCTTAAAAATATCCCTATTTTTATTATTTTTTTTTTACTATACCTAAAGCTATAAAGCCCTTTATAATAAAGGCCTTTACTATATTTAAAGCTATAAAAAGCTTTGGTGTAAAGCCCTTTATAGCTATATTTTTTTAATTTTTTATTATTTTTAATATTATAAAAAGCTTTATAGCTATAAAAGGCTTTATACTAAAGCTTTTTATAATTTTAGGTATAATAAAGGCCTTTATTATAAAGCCCTTTATAATTATATTTTTTTAAGCTAGCTAATAATATGCCTTAAGTGTATAATAACCTTTAAGGCTATATTAAAGTATTACTTTTTTTACCTTTAATTAAAAAATAATAATAAAGTAAAGATTATTTTTTACATGCTATTAAATAAAGTATAGCATGGTTTTTTTATTAAAATAAAAATTATTAAGTAAAAAAGGTAGGAGTTTGGCACTAGTAATAAGCTTATTAATATTAGTTAATAAATTAAGAGTATTTTAAACTTCTTTATTAAGGTTAAAATTATAAAATTTTATTATTATAGCAGGTTTTATAGCTATAGTAGGTTACTTAGGTTAAAAATTTATATTAAAAAAAAAATATATAAATATTTATTATATAGGAGTTCTGGAGTTTTAAAAATTAAAAGTTTTAAATAGCTTTACTTTTATTAATTAATTTACTAGGTGGAGGTTGCGCCGCGGCGGCGTGAAAAAGTATTATTATTTTATTACTAAAGAAGGGGGGTGTACGTAGTTACCAGGCGCCTTCTTAATTAGGACGTCTTACTCGGGCGTTGCTTACATTAGATACGGCCTAGGGGGGTAGATCTAGTCATCTGGGGGGTGTACGGAGTGACACCCCTGAAACACGACCTCGTGCGGAAAATGGCCCTGAACCAGCAAGGAAGCGCGAACTTCCCCACACTTTCCTGCGGGACCGTTGCATCGGGATGCCGGGACCCACTATGTGGCTCTATCCCAGTCAATGCGATTGGCCAGACTGCGGTGGATCAAGCGGAACTTGCCGCCCCCGAGTCCAGAATCGTGATCAAAGTACATACATGGTTGTGCTGAGCAATTCCGTTGCAGTGGGTGAGGGGTATTCACATATTTGCATGCTTTTAACCTGGATAGTCTCAAATATGGTCTGACACCTAAATTGGGTATTCTGCGCCTGCTACCTAGGTAAGCGCTGTTACCATGAAGGCTGTGAGTGCAATGACACCCTAGGATCCAACACGGAGCTGTTTGAGCTTTAATCTAGGTTGAGATTTGGGGTATGGATGGACTTGTTATATCGGCGCCTATAGTATGACTCGCGGGTCCATCCTTGGGGTGGGTAGAGGGAGGAGCATCAGAGGCCTACCTATGTAGGTGGCATTTCAACCAGTGCGCTCATCACCTAGAACGGTTCAGTCCATAAACTTCAACAGCACATCCCATTTGGGCCAGCGTAGTTAATCCAGTCGATCTGTCTCAGCGAAGGTGAGGTGTGCACCTCTACTAGCGGGAGTAGGTTAGGCCTATTGAGAGATCAAGTACATCGTCTACTCGTCTACTTGGTAGATACCTATATTTGGTTCTCACTGAGGGAGTTCAGGATGATTCCTGTCCCACAGCGGCGTACCTGAGAATTCATCTATTTGTTTTTAGGTTCGATGATTCGCAGCGTATACTGATGCAATATGTAAATCTGGTCTTGGGGGCTGCCTAGTATTAGATAAAGTCATAGTCACAGAAGGCAGGGAATTGGTGATCTCGGGGTTATGGTATTGAAGGGATCCGTGAGAGATCCAGTTATAGACTGACATGATGAGGCAAATCAATCAGCTTTGAATAATCTGTCAAGCGCGGCTTATAAATACAGCACGATCGTTTAGTGAGGAACACACCAGGAGGACGTCCAACGGGTCGAAGGTCGTTGAGAGTTCCAGGTGGCATGGGTCGTTGTTGCGCTAGGTAGGTAAGGTCAAGGGCCGGCTTTCTATTTTTGTCTACTTATCAGAAAGATAGGAACCAGAGGAGTTGGAGTGGTCACTAGCCTCTAGTGGCTTTGAATTTGTTTATGGGGGATGTCGTTGACTTAGGGCTAGGTAGGTAGCCCAGGAACGGAGGGTCATACTCACATGCCAGTCACATACCTAAATGAGAAGGGTACCCCTTTTATGTGGGGTATGGGCTTTACTATAGCGTGACTTGGATTATGGCATCGGCTGAGATGTATACATATCAAAGTTGCGCGTGTTTAATGGGCTCTACCCTGCGCCTGGAATGCTTTTATGAGTCCATCTTCTATCAAAACACAGTGCTAATCAACAGAATAAACCAGAAACTAAACACGCCATTCAAAACCAAATCCACCGCCAAGCTAATCGACTTCATGCCTAGCCCTCTTCCTGCTCTCTTTCGGCAGACGGCACTGGGGAGGTCTTTCCCACCGGAAGACATATTGCCCGAGCTCCATGGCCGTTGTCCTAGTCCTAATGCCGGTTGTAAAGGACGGCGTTCCATCTTGCCACGCCGCGGACTGGAAGGGGACACTGTGCTCCGGTGGTTCTGGGCGGTTGGGCAATGTAAATCCACGCCGCTTCCATGCTTCCATATATTGCTTCATGCCCCTTTCCCCATCTGAGTGGCGCTTGGCTACCCATTTGTTCAGCACGGCGCGGAATTCCGAAACATCAGCGTCCAGCAGGCGGTTGGCGGGCCACTCGGCCTTACTCTGAACCATGTCCATGTTCTTATCCCAGGGGTGGACCATCGCAAATTGATCATCTTTGGTGATGAGTTCGTAGAGCGTAAACACGACGCCCATTATGTCGTCGCGGTTGCCGTACATCATGTAATCTCCCACAGCGGCGTAGTTAAAGTCGAAAAGGATGATTTTGTTGGCGTCGTGATCGACCAGTAACTTTCGGGGTGCGATGTCTTGGTGCATAATGCCGAGTTCCAAGTTCAGGAAGTCCACCACGTCCAACAGCTGCTGTAGCCACTCGAGGCGGAAGGGTATGTTTGGATCCATATCCTCGAGGGTCCCGCCTTCGATGTACTTTGTTGTGAAACCTAGTACTCTAGGTTGTACGTCTCCGTAGTCCAGAACAACGCGGTCCATGGGGAGGATGTTAGGGTGAGGAGGTAGGCTTTTCACAAGATTCAGCTCATCCCATGCCTTTTGCATCGGCACTACCTTGGGGAGTACATTGAACTTGAAGGCTACCTTTTGAGTAACCCTGTTTTCGTCCTCGTACGATGAGATAACGACATTGTGCCCGAACCTTTTAAGTTCCTGGAGCTCGGTGTAATTGACTACACGGCAGTCGGCCAGCGACGTGCAGAGTGAGAACGGGAGATTTGCAAGAAGCCATGTTTGGTCTTTTTCCGGGTCAGTCGAAACGCCAGTTAAGAGGCCGTTGCCGTCAAATGATAGTTCGGTCACTTGGGGCGAGACAACATCAAGGATGTTTGCCAGATTGGGGATCTTCACCTCCCCAAAAGGAGGCAGGAATTTGATGTGACTTTTGATCGTGAATTGCTTCAGTTGCTCCCAGTCCCAAACCCCGGCGGTGGTCTCGCTCTCCGGATCCTCATGGTCCTGGCCGTGCAAATCGTGACCGTCGCTAAAGAATCTGTGTTCAGGTTTGATCATGATGGAGTCGATGTGGTCAGAGATGATGAGTAGGGCTGTTGAAGAACAGAATTCCCAACGGTTCCAGATCGACTATTTGAATAGTTGGACGCTTTGGAAGGAGATGACCTCGGGCTGTGTATGGATGTCTATATTCGGAAAGACCGGTCGGACAAAGAACAGGTCGTTTGGCGAACAATGGAGGAAGAGCTCCGCTTCTCAATGAGAGGGAGGGGTGCTGAGCTTGAAAGATAATGTCGCCATGATCTATTATTGGCCTTCCTTTGTGATAGAATTCGAAATAGGGATTCTGATGTTAGTTTAAGGTACCGGCGCTATACTATCAAAGACAATAGGAAAGCATAGAGACACTCCTCTTTCACAAGGCAAAACACATGGTACAGGGCTTCATCCCCAAACAGCATATATGTTTCATTGCTATTATTGACACATGGTAATTCTATACTTTCTATGATTCGTGCTCCTAATTTTAGGTTAGGGGTTAAGGTTTATAGTTGGGTCAGAAATCTTGTACCTGGGTCTTAGAAATAAGTTAAGTCTTAGAAGAGTGTAAGACAGACAGCCATGTCGAAATAGTTACATTATTTCGCCTTCTCAGAGTCAGCTCTGTTTACCACGTGTTTTGGCCTATCTCGAAACTGGGCCTACCTTGTATGCCCTAGGCTGAATTACAACGACTTGTTAATCTGAATCTGTTGGATAAACCTGGCATTCAATGTAAAAAGCCCGGTAGTCAGTCCTGATCTGTAACATGTATTCATGGCCTCAACGTGTATTATGGATGATACTAGGTGCTTTTCTTAGTAAAGGATAATGCTCGACCAGCCAGATAAGGCTTTATCTCATATCGGCCTTGATCAGTGTAGCTCAAAAGTCTTTATACCAAGGTATGTAGAGATCTGTCCGCAGCTATCTTTTAATCACAACACATTGTACACTGAGAGTCTCCATTCTTAGAATCCCCAGCGTGATACATCAACTTCTGTGCCTTGACTACGATACTCCTTACCGTACCCAAGCCGCGCTAGACCAGGGTCTGATACAGAGCCACCAAGTCAAGTGGCAGCGATTGGGCAAGCAGTAATTTCTCCAGGCGAACATGCACTACATAGTTGACATGTCAAACGGGTGGCACAGCAGCAACCCAGCAGATTAGAGGTTGGGTTGCTTCACGAGGTCGCCTCGCCTTGCTGCTTACTTGCATATAACTCGCTTCCATCCCTGGTGCATCGAGCCTGATTCGTCGCCAGAGCACTTGAGAAGCAGCGGTGTATCTTTACTCCATCCGAATTTATTAATCGGCAGCGTGTGATTAGCTGGTTGTGTAGCTGGCCCTGCAGGTGCGGGAAGGCCGTATGAGCTTGGATGGACGGGTCTGGCGCAGGATATGACATGGGATGATCTTACGGATATGGTGTATAGGTTTGTGGATGCGGCGAATGCATTAACGGCTGGGGATCTGGTAGTGCGTTCTGGGCATGGCGTTCGTGGTCGGATTGTGTCTGGCGCTTGTCTGGTTTGAGGGGTGTTAACCTTTAGGCTGTGGGAGAGAAATATTGGATTTTGATGGTGAGGAAAGGACTGCTGTTGCAGAGTTATATCACTGGCTCTGAGTTAGCGAGTAACCTGAGGCATTGTCCAGGAGATGATAACAGGAAAGCATAACCGGGTTAGTTAGAGTTAGCCAGCTAACCAGCCCTAGACCTGGTGACATGATCAGGCCTCAACGATGCCGACTAGGTCACATATCCATAGACTACCACACTGCAAAATGGATCCAAAACATCTCCATTGCTTTCCGAAATTGCCTAGTTGCCATTGAATGTAGGCAGTAAAGTGACCGCTTGAAATAGGCTCTCACAAGGGGCGTTGGCATTGCTAGGTATGACTTAAGGTGATTGCATTGGTACTAAATACATAGTGTTTTAGTACCTGGTGGATGCACAATTTTGTTAACGTGCTCCTTGACACTCCCATGGTGACTAGAATACAAATAGGACATAGAAAACACTCACCATTCGCTATAAAAGCAATATCTATGAGGTTATCTGTGTAGTTCATCTCTCGGGAGTACTAATAGACTGTTTCAGGTCCATCCTTGCTAATTTAGACGGGCTTGCCTTGTGGCATGAGAATATATTGCTGTCGAATAATTAACGTAGGTAGGGAATTTCATCAGCTTTTTTGTACCCATCTCCACGTCGCGAGCAAGAGGAGCCCCTCTAGAAGAAGAGAGGAGCCATCGCAAAGCCTCGTATTCAGGCCATCTGGTATATTAAGGTGCAAATGGACAGTCTTTATTTAAAGGTGAATTGTTTTTCAAGTAAAGTAAGTGATAGGGATAAACAAATATAATGGCCTTTCTCAACGCAAGATCAGACAGTACCTATATACTCCTCGGCATCCCAATCCTAAATTCCGAGTAACTAGGTCATATATGGATTGTCAAGTTTTGGCTAAGCCATATTCAAATTTCCAGCATAGCATGATACTGGAGTAAAAAGCCTTTATCAACACAAGGCAAGGGCGGATATCAAACCTCGGTGACATGTCTATGTACTCCGTACCGGGAGTTGCTGATTGCACGACCCTGGAGAGGCATGTCCCTCCGTGAGAAAGTTGATACTAAGTAGGTACCGATATCGGAGTGGATGCAGCCAAGACGATTTGATGTTCCAGATGTCCGCTTGTTTCTAGGATGCTCTACGGAGTTGCTACTTGTTAGGGCTAGGAAATGCCAGGCTGGCTCGTGCGAGTCTCAATATTTAGATATTAGGCTCATGGGAGACGTCATGACCATAAGCCAGTTGCATTGGTGGGTCAACAATACTTGCATGTCGGATGGCCAATGGATCGTAGCCCTAAATGCAGGCATCCGCGGTTCTGCAGAGGCAAAGGCTCCACCCATAAGCAACCTGCAGATCCACCGCCGATCGGCTTACGCTGTGCCTGGCCGAGGCATGCTTACGGCTTATGGCTTATCGTGGGCCATCCATTGTCCAGCGATATCTACAACATATAAGGCCGTTACGCCGCAAGACAGCATTCCCATTCCCAAGCTTGACCATCCTGTCCGACATCTTCAGCCAAGCACCATGAGACTCACCCACGCAATCCCCCTCCTGGGTCTATCCCTCTCCGCAACAGCCCAAAACCTGTCCTTCGGCGCCGCCAACTTCTACCGCAGCAACGCCGTCACCATCCAACCCGTCACCTTCCCAACCCAATTCCAAACCACCGTCGCAGCCAACCTCTTCATCCCAACCAACCTCAGCCAGACAGCCGACCACCCAGCCATCGTCGTCGGCCACCCCATGGGCGCCGTCAAAGAGCAAAGCGCCAACCTCTACGCCACCAGGCTCGCCGAAGCCGGCTTCGTCACCGTCTCCCTCGACCTCCCCTTCTGGGGCAGCAGCGCCGGCGAGCCCCGCAACGCCGTCGCACCAGACTTCTACACCGAAGCCTTCAGCGCCGCAGTCGACTTCCTCGGCTCGCCAGCGCAGGGCTTCGTCTCCGTTGACCGCGCGCGCATCGGCGCAATGGGCATCTGCGCCAGCGGCGGGTACGCCGTCAGCGCAGCCAAGATCGACCCGCGCATTCGCGCCATCGCAACAGCAAGCATGTACGACATGGGCACCGTCAGCCGGGATGGACTGCGGAATGCGCAGAACCTCACGGCCCGCCAGGCGGTCATTGCGTCCGCTGCGGACCAGCGCTGGGTCGAGGTCGACGGCGGCGACGTCCAGTATATGGGGGGCACGCCGGATGTTCTGACCGCGGACTCGACGGCCGTCGATCGCGAGTTCTTCGACTTCTACCGCACTGTTCGTGGCGAGGTCATTCCGCCCGGCTCGATGTTCAACCGCACCACCCACCCGACGCTCTCGAGTAGCGCGCGCTTTATGAACTTCTACCCGTTTAATGACATTGAGAGTATCTCGCCGCGCCCGCTGCTGTTTGTGTCGGGGGACCGTGCGCACTCGCGTCAGTTTAGCGAGGATGCGTTTAGGCGGGCGTCGGAGCCTAAGGAGCTGTATTGGGTGCCGAATGCGGGCCATGTGGACTTGTATGATCGGACTGAGCTCATTCCGTTTGAGAAACTGGCACGCTTCTTCCGGACGAACTTGGCTGCTTGAGTGCATGGGGTAGTGTTTCCGCTTGTTGGTGCCTATACCAGCAATACCCGCCTCAATGCAGGTATTAAAGGGGCTTCCAAGTGCATTTTATGCTGGATGGTGCTTGCATGATGTCGAGGTGTTTACATGATGTCAAGGTGGTTGCAATGAATTTGGCTTCGAGAAGTGCACCAACCGTTTGTTTTTCAACCCCTTTGTAAAATAGTTTAGACCAGAAGCTAGTACAAAAAGATTGTAACCTTTTTCTTGAGGTCATGGTATCACCTATGCATGCCTTATAGAGGATTTAACACTAGCATATATCTGTATCAGGACTTCGAAAGTACTGCAAAAGGAGTATATCTTCCAAGGTTCCAAGGTCGAATACGCACATTACATATTGAACTACAAAGCGAACGCTTCTTTAGCCAAAGTCTGATATGTTTGACATTATACCATGGTAGGCGGTTGTACCAAAGCACTTTCTGATTTTCAGCGTTTGTTATCATGCCTTCTACCTTCAGCACAATGCATAGGTGCACGCAAAGATTTATAGAACAATACATAACTTGCTGAGATACCAGGCCGTTTGTCCATACCTGCAAGCCAGAGACTCGAGCTCTGGACACCTAAGCAGGGCGAACATTGCAAAATCTACTCAATTCCATTCACTTCCTCATTCACTGTATACTAACCATCCCTCGAGGCACCACTCCCAAACCCCCGAGATCGAATATTAATACTCCAGTTCTCCTATCAACACCCATCCCACAACACCCAATCCAACAAAGTACCATTGAACCTTGATACCAATCCTCAACATGCCAAATACTCAACGCCCCAAAACCACAACACCCTCCCCCATGGCTTCTACTTCAACCTCCCTCCTCGACCTCCCCACCGAGCTCCTCCTCCTAATAGCCGAGCACATGCCCCCCTCAGCCCTCATAGCATGTCACAATACATCATCTCGCCTCCGAGCCATCACCCTCCCACTCCTCTCCTCCCACACGAGAGACCGCTTCCTCTCCGAGTTCCAGCAAGCCAGCCAATCCGACTCCCACGCGCAAATGAACCTCCTGTACCCCTCAATCAGCGCCTCCCTCCGCCAACCATCCAACCAAACCACAGAAGCAGAAGCAGAAGCAGAAGCAGAAGTAGATCACGCCTTCAGCACCTCCGTTCTTCACGCCGCCTGCACAAGCACCAACACACCTATAATCTACTCCCTGATTATTCACCACGGCCTTAACTACAACACCCGCGCCCAGGCCAATAACCCCAACTCCACAGCCCTCACAACAGTAATGGCAAACCCTAACACCGCAGCCCTGCGAACCCTTATTGCCCTCGGCGCAGACCTAGCCGAGCCCTTTAACCTAAGCAACACCCTGTCCCACAAAACCAAGTACCTGCACCGCGCCGTTTAGTCGAACCTCCTTGGCGCCGTGAAATATATCTGCGAGGCGCGCCTTACTTCACCTCCCGAACTCGGCGGCGTGAACTGGCGCAATGACAGGGGCTTGACGGCGGTGCTCGTCGCGGCAAAGCGCGGGTTCCTATATATCGTGCGGTACCTGGTTAGCCGGGGCGCGCGCATCGACCGACAATTCGGCGACCGGGAGCGCAGGACGCCGCTTTGGTGGGCGGCTTGGAACGGGCATGTTGAGGTTGTGCGGTTCCTGGTGGGGCACTTGGAGGCAAGAGCGGGCGAGCAGGGGGGCAGTGTGGATGTGCAAAGGCACATTGATGATGCGGATGTGTGGGAGGTTACGGCTTTGGAGATCGCGGTTAAGCGGGGATGGGTTGAGGTTGCGGGGTTCTTGTGGGGGTGGGCGGATGTGAGGCGTAGAGATTGCATGGGATGGGTTCGATGGATTATGCGAGGGTTCCAAGGGAAGTGATCCATGGAGGGAGTATGCCCGAGGGGGTCTCTGGGAGGCTGAGGTGATACAGGCGCCTCGGGCGATGGGTGATACTTTTCCTTCTGTTGTTTCTTTTTAAAATGTGGATTTGAATCTTCTCGAGGTCTGAGGTTAGGAGACCCTTCAACCTTTTACTGAAGATTTGATCAGTCGACGAGATCTGGTTTACTTTGTTTGTCAGTTGTACATTCATCCGTCTTTGTATCTGTAGCCCTAGGAATCGGAAGCGTTGGATGATTTTCCCCTCCTGCTAGGGTATTAACAATTCTACCATACTTATGGTAGGTCGAGGGCCTGACTGGGCTGAAACAGAGGCATTACAGCCCGGCCCCCGTAGTTGGGATGTTGGAGCATCGAGCCTGATTGGGCACATAGAGAACTCCAGCTTGCAGGTGCAACATCTGATTGAGGAGTGTGAGATAGGGCGCCAGTGACTTGGTGGCTGGATGCAGGTGGAGGGCTAAGAAGCCATTTATACTATGGCTAGAGTAGGTACCATGATTTGAGACCATTCAATATGCCCAGGCAAAGGGTGAGAGAGGTAAGTAACTATCATACCAACTGCAATAAGATAGCCCCGGGTTTCGTAAGGATTACCCTAAGAGCAGTGCACCCCATACGCGCACATTAGGCCCAAGGCCTTATAGGTAGGTAGTACAGGCTGTAGTACAGGATAAAGCAGGACCAATCAGCAAAGGCAATAACCTCAGGGCTGCTCGGAGTTAAACCGAGTAAAAAAGCACGAATGCGGGGCCCCAGACCCCGGCCCAGCCAAGCCCCGAGTCTGCATCATTACGTAGACGGCGGTGGAGGTCATACAGAAGCCCCTCTTTGCTGCAGCTCACCCTCTTAAACCTGCACTCGTCCCAACTCCACCTCGCAAGTAAGCCATCCTACCATCTCATCACAACATGGCGACCGCACCCGCACTCTACCCAAGCCTGGCCAACAAAACCGTCGTGATCACCGGCGGCGCAGAAGGCATCGGCGCCGCAACGGTCGAGCTCTTCGCGCTCCAAGGCAGCAAAGTGATCTTCCTCGACATCGCAGACGACGCAGCACAAACCACCATAGCCCGCGTCGTCTCGCGAACCGAAGAAGCCGCAGCGCGTGGTGGACCTGCAATAACACCACCCATCTTCTACCACTGCGACGTGTCGAATCTCCCGACGCTCCAAGAAACAGCATCTAGGATCTTAAGCGAGCACGGACCCGTCCATGTGCTCATCAACAACGCCGCGGCAACAGGGAGCGCTGCGCGGATGGACACAGCGGGTGTTACAGCTGAATCCTGGGAAACTAATATAAACACGAACCTACGGCATGTCTTCTTCCTCACACAGGCCGTTTTACCCGGTATGAAAGAAGCCGGCTCCGGGGCCATCGTGAACCTCGGCTCGATATCGTGGCGGATTCCGGCGGCGGGACAGCCCGTGTACGCGGCGTGCAAGGCGGCGATTATGGGGCTGACGCGCGTGCAGAGTAAGGAAGTTGGTGGTGCGGGGATTCGCATTAATAGTGTTATGCCCGGGGCGATTGCGACGGAGAGGCAGAGGCGCGAGGTGTTGACGGAGGAATACCGGGAGGAGGTGATGAGGGGCCAGAGTTTGAAGAGGGATTTGGTGCCGATGGATGTGGCGAGGGTGGTTGTTTTCCTGGCGAGTGAGGAGGCGGGGGCTATCACGGGCAGCTCGGTTGTTGTTGATGGGGGGTGGGTGAGTGATCCTTGATTTGGGATGCTGGAGGGGTGTAGACGCCTGGAGAGTGCGCTTGACTGTGGTATGGTATGGTAGCGATCAGGGTAATCTTGATCCAATTTAGATCCAGAACCTGTGGGAATGGGTGACGGCCATCTTTCTTTTCTTTTACTATGGGCATGTGGCAATGACTAAGGTATGTCTACGAAGTTGAGGGGTATTTGTTGTGTGTAACAGCAATGGCTTGGTCTGTCTAATACTACCAATGTTTTAGGCTTTATATCAAGGGATCGTTCAGTTTCCCACTAGTTTCCCACTGAAAACTCGTTGGATAGCGTATTCGACAAGCTTGCCCGGTCGTAACAATGTTCCACTTCACCCATCACCGCCAGTATGGTACGTAGCCTTGCTTAACGTCGCAGCTCTGGGTGTAAATAGGCTCCGAGCAACTCTGAGCAAGAGGTACTGACCATCTGGGCAGCGGCATATGCTATAGAAAGCGTGGCAATCGCTTGGAAAACCAGTCTTCGCACAAGGATAAGTAACCCTAACTCCTGTCTCGACGGGACCTATTTGAACATCATGAAGCTGATCAAGAGCCTGCTGCATTATCGCCCCTCAGTTCATTTCCTTCTGCGCCCATGCTTCCTGTGCTTTGTCAGGATCTTTTTTGGGTTCTCTGCTTTTCCTGTTTTCCGTTTTCTATACCATTTCTCCCTCCGATTTCTCTTTTTTCTTTTCTGTTCTCCTTTGTGGAGACTAAAGTGAAGAATGCATCCAGTGCCATACCATATAAAAGTGTCCCAGGGTTTATCCACCCACCAAGCGACCATTTCTATAATACCAGTGAAACCAGTAACGCAAAGTTAAATATATTTTACACCATGTGAAACAGAGGCTTGAAGGGTTGATTAAGTTATTAATTTTATTTTACAGCTAAGACCAACCACTCAGGTACTAAAACAATGTGAAGGACTAAACAAGGCACTTCATAATTATCCATTAGCTAAATCCAACTAACCCCATTACAACAACCACAATAAGACCAATCTATCCGTTAACCTGATTGTAAGTAATTTAGCGGAGCTGATCCTCCGCCATGTAGTACTGTTTCGGTACTTATCTTTCACTAGGCACCAGTATTTCTAGGCTTCCAGCGTGCATTTATACGTCCCCAGGCCGTCGTGCGCCGCCTCTTAATCCATAGGCTTTAAAACCAAGGATTTATCGCAGGCAGCAACTTTATTAGGCGCAATAAATTTACTAAAGTCTGGTTAGGGTTCTCTTTTAAGGACTTTATAAACTTTTATAGCTGGACCTTTTTAATAGCGGGGAGCTTTATTTATCTTCTTTGCAATGCAAGGCTTACGGGGGAAGTTAGTAAAAGGTGACTGGTTTAATCTAGGTGTGGATTGGTTGTCTGCTTTCTTGCTTAGAAAGAAGAAGCAGTTAAATATTTAGTGATTTAGTAAGAGTAGGATCCGCCTACTGCTCTCCGTACATGGTCTCTGCATGCAGTACTATTAAGGATTTATTAATTAACTTATAAGATGCAGAAGCTTCTTGGGTCCTGTTAGTGGCTTAATCCTTAGTGTGGATATATAAAGGCGGCCTATTTTACAATCACTGCTATTAATTGCGAAGGCGCCTAAATGCATGCTACAATAATAAATAGCCTGTCTTCTCAAGTCATCTTTACGTGCCGCTTACCAGCATGGGAACCAAGGTTATGCCCTGCTTGTTTATTCCGTGCAAGTTAGCTCTCATTAGATGTTGCAGCTTTGTCCAGCCACCTGATATTTAATTGGAGATTTGGCAGCCTCTTGCGAGAGGAGTTCGGTGTGCTTGAAGCATAGACATAATTAGCACTTGGTAAATTGGTATTGTTTATTGTCCTGTGAATCTTGGCCCAGAGTCTAGAAGAGCGCCTATTGGGGTTGTACACCTTAACTTGTTAATAGCAAGTGTATAAAACTGCTACATAAATAAAAAAAATAGATTTATCTGGCTATCTTGTGCTTACTAGCTAGTATTAACTTTTGTAGACTTCTTTTTTAAATAAAAAACACTATTTTTTATCGCCCACCCACCCCTATTATTAATACTTAATGGCTATAGCTTTGGCATTTTGTTACTATGTAAGGTGTATAAATAACTTGGGCTTTTAATTAGGTCAAGAAGTTAGTTAGCACCTACTAAGTTAACTTAAATATAGGCTTTTATTTAAACTAACCTATTTTACTTTAATAGTAGTTATAGCATAGATTATATCCTGGTTAATTTTATTTTATATCCACCTAGTTATGTCTTTTAGATACAAAGTTAGTAAGGAGGTCGAGCTCACTATTAATAACACTTAATATATTTTAATTTTTTACAAGAAGGTAGTATTATCCTAATTTTAAAGCCATCTTTTTATTTTTTAAGCATTAAATTATTATGTAAGACTAACCATAACTTACTAGAACTTCCTGCGTGGTATTAAACTTAATATTAATTTTATTATTTTAGTGCTTGCGTATAATATCTTTACTAAGTATATTATTACTAAGGCTGCTTTATATAACTTCCAAGCTAATATTTTTAATTAAGATAATGTTTTTTGCCCCAAGTTTTTTAAGAATATTGTGTTTTATAGCGCTAAAAAAAGCAAAACTACTATTAAACCAGGCGTTAATAGTAAACTAGTAAATTAAAAAGTAAAAATTAAGCTATTTTTTTTTGCTACTTTTATTATAATTACCCCTGGTTTTTATGTTTTTTTCCGCGGCTAGACCTGGCAACCGTGAAAGGTTTATAAGGATTTTAACACTTGCTTTATGACCTTGTTTAAGCCGTCGCCTAATAATCCAAACAGATAAGTTTATACCTCTTGGGCAAGAATATCAAACTAACACCACTCCATATTCCTTACTTTAGATACCCCTATTACTAGCAGTAATAAACAAGTTATTATCCCTTTTTACTATTATTTTAAGCTTTTTATATTAAAGCCCCTGCATGGTGCCTAAGTAAGTATTAAAAATAATATTAATATTACTAGTTATAAAACCACCTTTTATAACCATGCCTAAATTAAGCTTTACCTAGTTAAAATTAAGCATGCTATTTATATTTAGCGCATAATTAATATAAGTATTATTATTATTAATAAAATTAAGCTTTAAGTAATAATTATACATAAGAAGCTATTAAAATATATTAAGTTTATTATATTATTTAATCCCCGTGGTAATAAGTACTAGGTTTTTTTAAAAGTAGCTATATAAGTATAGCCAGGATTTTATTATATAACTAGTTAAACTTTTTACTTAATTTAAATAGTGCGTAAACCTAGCCTTTTACTTTTTTTATTATTATTTTATAATTTTTAATTAACTTTTATAGCTAATAAAAGTGGTTACAAGCCTGTTTTATATAATACATATTTTTTTATTTAACTAAGCACTAGAATTATAAATAATATAAGTATTATTAAAACCTTTTTATATATATTATAATATTATTTAATATAATAAGGTTTAATTACTTAAGTAATTTAATATACCTATTTTTTTAGCTAAAACATCTTTTACTTTATTAAATTTATTAATAAGTAATATAGGGACAGCCCGGGCCTAATTTATAATAACCTTAAAAAAATTTATTTTTTTTATTACCTAGCTAAAAAAAAGGTAATAATTATTAAATTAAAAATTAGTTTAAATTTTTTATTTTTTTAATTATTTTTTTACTTTTAACATAGCCTAGATTATTATTATTAATAAGTTTATTAAGGGCCTTAAGTTTATTATTTTTATAAAATAAACTAGCTTTTTTTTATTAAATAATAAAAAAAAAACCTTTTTAATAATAAGTAGCATGTTAATATTATACTATACTTTAAAAAAATATATTTTATTTTATAAGTATATATATTTTTTATTTTTAATAAACTTTTTTTAAGTTAATAATATATAATACAGGCTAGAATTTACCTTTTTTACTATAATTAATACTAAAACTTTACCCATTTTAAAAATAAGTATAAAGCTAAATATAACAAGCTAGTATTTATATATAAATAATTTATTTAATAATAATAAATTAGTCTTATAAAACACTTATTAACTTAATTAATAAGCTTTTTTTATACTTAGAAAAATTAATAAAAGTATTTTATAAAAATTATATAATAAGTTTTAATATTACTTTAAGGTTTATTATAACTAGCTTTTTAATAATATTTTTAAGCCTATTAATAAAAATATATTTATAATAATAATTTTACTTATTAAGGCTAAAAAGCTAAATTATTATAATATAAACTTATTATAAGTTATTATTATTTTATTTTTTATTATTTATATACTAACCCTTAAACCAGCCTAAATAATTTACTTAATAAATATATTATTTTTAATATATTTAACATGCTCCGCGTGCTGGAGGTTACAACTTAAATATACTACTAATTAATATTTAGTTAGTAATATTTTATACTACTTTATTATTACTAATTATAAAAAGTATTTTTTTATTATAGTGTTAGTTATAAGCGCCCCTGGCATAAATTTACTTTTAGTAAACTTGGTAAAAAAAAGCATGGTTAGGGCTGGCTTGGGTATAATAGTTAAGACTAGGAGTGTTATATTTTAGGATTAATTTGGCCGTGTTTAAATAAGAGATTGCAGGTAAGAGGGCATTATAACCAAAAACGGGTAAAGACTTAGCAACCCAAGGTAAGACATAAGGTTCTGGATTTATGGCTTAACAGGGGAGGCAACAAGGTTTGTTTCACTTTTCGAATGCCGTACACTTGTTGAAACTAGAAAAAGGTGCAAGTCAGAACTACCTACTAATCCTTGCCTGCGTAGCCCTAAACGCACCGGGTTATATAGTACCCTGCCTCCTCGCTCCCACAAAGAGCCCCTCCCATCCTCTCTGTCCCTCTGGTCCTCCCGTCGAAACCAGCAGCTCGTAATTCCGCCTCACAACACCCTTATTCCCGCCCGAGTTCCTCCACAGTGTCTAGAACGCCGTGAAGCTCTCCTGCACAGTCATGACTCCCGATTCGTTGGCGTCAGCGGTATACCCGGCTACATTGGCCTTGCTGTAGCTCAGATGCCCAGTACTCGTCTAAAGACACGTCAAGAAACCGAGCAGGGTGGCCAGTGACCTTTGTAAATGCCACAGCTAGATTAGCGTAGGAAACATGCTCGATAGCTACACTGCGGTTCGTTCCGTTGGCGCGCTCGGTGTTGTTGAATAGCCAGCGAACATGATGCCCGCAGTCTTCCAGCGCGACGTGCGGTACTGCGCCTTCAGCAGTGAGCGGGACTCTCCAGGTAAGTATGGTGCCTCGGTGCCATTCTGATCCCTCTCAATGGCAGGCGCCATGGGCACATGTTCGGAAATTGTCATCTCCATATACAACCCCGTCGTGAACAGCGCGGCCCCATCCCCATAAGGGTTGACTTTAACACCTTTGACTCCGCAGCTTGAGCGAGGATCCTAGCCACTTGCCCACCCTCCCCTTCCCGTCCAATGGCCTGTTTAAAACTTAGGCCTATACCTAAAAAGCTTATACTTATAGTTTAAGTTCCTATAAATAAAAAACCTAATTTTATTATTTTAAAGTGTAAGCTTGTAAAACTAAATTACCTAAAATAACTTACTTTTTTTATAAATTATAAAGTTATTAATATTAATAAAGACACTGTTGCAGGTCCTGTAAGCATTTTAAAAATTAAATTTATTAATAAGTATATTTTTAAAAAGTTTTATATTTTTTAAGGTTAAAATAGATTAAGCACGGGGATATAGGATTTTATATTAGGATTTAATAAAGATATTTTTTATTAGTTTTTAGGGTAGGAAGCGCATGGTGGGGAGGCCTTGGGCGCATGTGCCGCTAATAATAAGGACCTTGGTTCTGGGTGTTGTTCTTTTGTGTGTTGGGCAACTACCTGGAAGTTTTGGTTCAGTGCATATGTGACAGTGAGCGGGTGGAGTCTGTAGATATACAAATCCATGCTGTACAACATACCTATAGTCAAGCATTTATAATGAATGATTTGATGCCGAGAGGGCACTCGATTGCAGGGATATCCATGCGACCTTAATATAACCGACGCGGTATGGGTCTCGCCCACCCTGACTAAGGTTATCATAGGTATGTTGTTGTCCGCACAAAGCACTAATAGGGGGTCATATTGTTTCAGACATCTACTCTACTTACAAAGCAGGTCTAGGTCTACCCAACGAAGGCTCGAGACGATGTCCATATCAGATATTCACCTGGTCGGCCACGGACACGCTCTACAGCGCGGGTACGGGGACGGGTACGTGGACAGCCAGATCGTGTAGACAACCAATACCATACAGGGCTATGCCCGCGCATTTCTCTACCTCCCTAGCTAGCTATTACCAATCCCAACGGCAACATTGGTTGCATTCCTCAACCCCTCCCACTCCCCCTTTAATATTAAAAATAAAATTATATTATACCACCTTTTTTTATAGTACATAATCTTACGCTCCCGCCCCTTTTTTATAAACCCTAGTTTTTTATAATATTTTAATATATTTTTATTATATAAAAATATACTAAGGCTAACCTAATATAACCTAGCATGCGTAAATACCTAGTTTAAAGCCTAGTTAATTATTTTATTATTATACCCCTGGTTTTAATACCTAGGCGCAAGCAAGATACTAAGAGTGCTGTAGTAGTGGTGGTCTGTTTTACTAGGAATAAGGTAAAAAATACTTAAGTAGCTAATAAGGATAGGTTTTAATGCCTTAAGCTTGTTTAATAAATTATTAGGTGTAAAAAAAAGAAGGTAGATTAAAACACTAAGTAAAAAGTTTTAAATCTTATTAATAAACTTTTTAGTAAATTTTATAAATATAGGCTATTAAAAACGCCCGGTGCTTATTATTTAAATTATAGGGTTATTAAAAATATATATATATAAAAAAATTTTATTTATTTTAGTATTTTTAGGGGCGCGGTAAGTTAAATAGGTAAATTTAAAGTAAAAAAGGTTAGGGGGCATAATGGCAAATTTAGGTTGGTTTCTAGGGCCATAGATTAACCTCAACAGCGGCTTATTGGGAGTTTATATAGTTAAGTACCCTAATGCCCGCTAGTCGGGGCCCGGGGTCCTAATCGGGTGCCCGACTAGAAACAAGGTGACTGGGGCTAAGGTTATCTTGCCTGTTAGCGCTAACAGTATTTACTAGTCTAAACTTGCTGACTACGTGTACCATGGAGCCTGGATAAGGTTTAATATTTAAAAAAATAAAATTATTACAAAAGGGTTAGGTTATTATTATTTCTTAATTTAAATAACTTAAAAGACTACTAAAATATAGCTAATTTAATATGTTAATACTAGGAAAAAAAAAGTAATAGTTAGTATATAAAACTCTTTATATAAACATAAATTATAAATTAACTAATTAAGGAAGTATTACTAACTACTTTTAATTAGTAATAGCCAAGCTACCTGTAATAATACTTGCCTTTTTATTTATTATAAAAATAGCCTAGCTCCTGCTTTTTAATACTATAATAATAGCCCTAAAAAATTTTTTTAAAGCTTATTTAGCTAATTAAAATACTATATTAAATTTTTTTTACTTAACTTTTTTATTAAAAAGCTATTACTAAAATACATAAACCTATTAGGCGCGTTATTATTATAAATATATTTAAAGTCCTTACCTTGGGAACCGCTCTAGTATATTTAAAAAATAAATATAACTACCGGGATGCAAGGCCATGACCTCCCTGGTTTCCAGTTCCAGGCCTTCGGGGACAATCCGCTCGATGCGCTCTGTCACCGTGCGCACATTGGTCTTGGTGAGTGCCCCGCTGCAAGGTAGCCCACCCGGGGGTCAGGCGGCGGCAGCCAATAGGGAAATTAGGCACAAGGGCCTCGTAGAGCCTCTTGTCGTGGTTTAATGCCTTTTCCATGTTTGCACGCAGTGTATCGACGGCCAAAAGAGCAATAGGGCTGCCGTTGATGACCTATTGGCTTTTAGCACAGCATGTTAGGACGGGGTTAACTACTTATGAATGGGGAATTGCCATTGACACGCTCCTCGGCTGCTTTGATGATTTTGCGATACATTGCTGGATCAGTGGTGAACCGGTCGATTCGGCTGGCTGTGAACTTGCCATCGGGGCCGATCTGTTTGCTCTCCATGAGATCGAGCCTGGACGGCGTGATCCAGGTTGTGGATCGGATGACATGAATGGTGTTTGACATCTGAATCTCATTACTCCTATTGCCCACCAAAGACATCGTTGAAGCGTATCAGGTTGCATAGCAGGGACAACCTGAATTCCATGTTAATTTTTTAGAGGGTTTTTACTACTTTCCCTTTGTTATTTCTCTGCTATTTACAGGCAGAGAAAAAGCTTTTAAAGTCCTAGTATAGCGGTAAAAATTATTTAATAGCTAGTAAATAACACGGCTTTTAGCTCACGGCCGCCAAAATAATATAATTAAATAAAACTATATAAAGTAAGGCTTTAACTTTATTATTAAGGGCTATAAAAAGTGTTAATAACTTATAAAGTAAGTACTGTTCTAGCTATAAAATTACTAATAAAAAATTTATTTATTTAGGTTAGTTAACGCCATATACTCTTCTCAGCAAGGTTGGATAACCCAGCAAAATCATATGCAAAGCAGGGGCAGCTAAAGGAAGCGGAAGAGCTTTCAAATAGTAAACTTAAACCTCACCCGGGGAGGTATCTATATTATACCTACATTTGGATATTTAGAACTAAAGCCCACGACCCTATATCCACGCATAAAGTTTTTGAATAGCATAATAGCATGTGATACAAAGCAAATAGATATGTTCCAGTAACAGGCCAGGACCAAACTAATACTGTGGCAAATATTCCAACTATTCCAAGGTTCGTGGGCCCTGAAAGCCCCCACCTGCAGGGCTTTATTCCAACCTTCCAATATATCCTGGTAGCAAAGGTAAGCCCCCCGGGCGTGTTAATTCAACCAATTGTCCCTCCCGTCTGTATATCTCTGATCCCTCGATCACCAACATCCAACACCACCGTCATGCCCCTCTCAATCCTGGACGGTGAGCCCTGCTGGAAGTGGGTGCCTGAGGCCACCGGAGGCCTTAGGGCTCTGGTAAAGGAAGGTTCTTCCAGCCTAAATAGCCACACGTAAAACTCTTTATTTATCCCTAAAATATTTAGCTAAAAAAAAAACTAAGTAATACAAGAGACTTTTATATATAATAATTATTTATTTTTTTAATAGGTTATAAGCCCGGGTTTGCTTAACTTATATACCTAATTAAAAGTTTTTTTTTTTAAGTTAACCCATACTAACTAAATATATAATATCTTCTTATTTTACCTATTTAACTTTATATTTTTTTTATAACTTTACTAGTTATTATAATAATTAAAAAGCCCTATACTTAGGGTAAAGGCCTTACTATAAGGGTATAAATATTATAATTTTATTTTATTTTATTTTAAACCCTTTATTTTTTTTTTATTTTTACCTTTTTAATTAGCTTTTAACTTTATAAATGTCCGCTTTCTAGGGCCATATATATTTAATTTTTTAATAAAAATAAGTTTTTTTAGTGGCTAAAAAGTTTTAAAACCTTTAAAGGTAGTATAATACCTTTAGGTTTTTTAATTTAAATTTTAACTTTAACTACTTCTTAAAAATTTAAATTAATTTTTAAATATTTAACTAGCTATTTTTAGTTACTAGCTTTTTTTTTATATAATTATTTTAGTATAGGCTTTAGCCTATTTAACCTTAATTTTACTATAATAACTTTTTAGGGCTTATTATTTTTAACTACCTTAGGTTTTTAATCCCTAAGTATTTTAATTCCTGGCTTTTAAACCGCTTTAATTTTTTTATTATTTAGTTTTTTTATATTTAGTTTTTTTATGTCTAGTTCTCCTATACTAAGCTAAAATAAAAAAAATAACCTTAATTAAAGTGGAAAACATCCCGGTTTTAATATTAAAAAACTAGTGGGTTAAATAAAACTAGTAAGTATTTTTAAAGCTTTAAAAGGCTGGCTATAGCCACTTTTTAAAGTAGCTAAATTAAAAACACCTTATAAAAACCCTTACTAGTCCCTTTTTTATTATATTAGCTTTAGTAAGTAAAAATATTAAAACCCCTAGTTAATAATTTATTATAAGCTAAGCTAAAAATATAAGTATTAATAATAAAGTTTTAATTACTATTATACCTTTTATATAGCCTTTTACTTAGCCTATTACTAAAATTATTACTAAGCTTATACCCCTGGTAAACTATAATAAGGCTAAAATTTAATAATAAAACTAAGACTATATAGTAGCTTTAATTTTTAGTTATTTAAGTTTTAATTTATAAAACCTTTTTATTAATAAATAAATAGTTTATAAGCTACTTAATAAAATTAAAAACTATTTTAAACTTAATATTAATATTATAATTTTTAAGGCCTGGGCTAACCTAATATCCTTATTTTATAATAAAAGTATTTTTAACCTTAGCAAAAAACTTAAAAAAATTTAGTAGGAATTTACCTGTGTTAATATTATACTTTTAGCTAAACTTATTATTACTACTTTTTATTAAGCCCTAAGTAACTAATTTAACTATTTTAAGGCCATGTACTTTAATAACCATGTTATTAAACACCTTTTAAAAAATATTATTATGCTAATTATCTCCCTAAATAACTTTATAATTACCACTAAGTTTATTAAATTAAACTAAAATTAGGGTACTAGTACCCTAGCACTTTTTTTAGTAAGATATTTATAAAGCTTAATGCTAAGTATTATAAAAACTACCTTAATATTATTTAAATATATAAAAATAAAGGTACCATAAATATTACTATATATTATTACCCTTATTATAACACGCTTTTTTATAATTAAAAAACCTCTTATTAACTTTATCCTAAGCTTAAAATTATTTAAAAAAACTTTTAAAGTGGTAAGGGCGCTAAATACCCCCGGAAAGACTTTAAATTTAAGAAAAATATAAAGCTTATGCTTAAGCTAGCACTTATAGCTTAAATTAGCTTAAATTTTAAATAAAAAATTATTTAAAATAATTTTATTTAATAAATTGCCCTAAATAATAGCTATATATAATATATTATTTATAATTACTTTTTATTTTAGGACCTTAAGCCCTATATTAATTCTAGTATTAAGGGTATTAGCCCTAAAGTTTTTAGTACCTAGGGTATTAATATTATTAAAATTTTTTATTATATTAATAGCTAGCTTAAAATCTTAGCTTTAAATAATATTTTATACTACCTAAATATATTTTTTATATTAATATTTATTTTTTAGCTATTAAATAAGTATTGCTTAGTTAGCTTTGGCTAGTAAAATATAAAAGCTAAAAAGCTATAAGGTATTAATATTATTACCTTATATAATTATAAATTAATTTAATACATGGCTATTAAAGTTTATAAAGTATTTTTTTAACCTTTACTAGGGCCTAGTAATACTAGCTATTTTAATACTAGTAGCTTTTATTTTTTAGGATAAATTTTTTTAGCTTTAGTATTAATAAATAGGTTATATTTTTAAAAATTAGCTTAATAAAATAAAAAAGGTGGTTTATAGCATGCACATGCTTAAAAATTATATTTATAAATTTTATATTACTATATGCTAGCAGGCCAAGCCTTATAAAAATATTATAATACTTATTAATTAATTATTTAAACTACTTTATATAAATATTTCCGGCCTATATTTACTCTTGTTTAATAAAAAGGTATATATTAGCTTTATTATAAATAATAAATTTTATTATTATTAGGTTATAGCACTAGCTAGTAAAAATAAATTTATTATTTAGGCTTTTTTTATTATTTATTAATATAACATGCCTAAACTCCCGCTGCGCCATGTATACTATAATTAAGGGGGGGAAAATATTTATAACCTATAATATTTTATTTATAGCTTTAAAGCTATTATAAAAACCTTTAATATAAACTAGTATAAATAAAATAATTATATTAAAGCACTTATTAGCAAGCTGCTTAGCCTTATATAATTTATATTATATAATACTAAAGCCCTAGCTAACATGTGGTTTAAGTTTTATAAAAATATTAGTTATTTATATAATTAAACTTTATATTTTATATTAAATAATATCATGCTATTTAAAGCCTGGTATAACTATTAATTAAATATTTTTTATATTTATATTTTCTGGTCCAAGGTCTATATTCTAAACCTACTAAAAAAGTAAAAAAAGCTTTATAAAAATAGCAGAACAAGAACTAGAAGGCTAGTTAATTTTAATAAAAAAATAAATAAGCTATACTAGGTTTTTTTAAATAATAATTACATGGTTTTAGTATATAATATTAATATTATTAAAAATTATTATATTAGGCCAAATCCTTTAAAAGTAACTACTTTAGTGTTTTTAGGGATTTTTATTCTTAAGGCTTTACCTTTTCTAAAAATCTCTATTTTTAAGGCCTTATTTTTAAGCCCTTTAGGGATCTTTATCCCTAAGGCGCTGCTTAAAGCTTTAAACCCTTTAAAAATTTTTATTTTTAAGGCACCTAAAGCTCCAGTATCTCTAGGAATATTTATTTTTAAAAACTTATTAATTTAAGTTAACACTAACCTAAATACTAAAAAAAACCTTAAAAATAAATTCTTAAAAAGCCTAGCTCTTAAAAACCTTTTTAAGTATATAAATTTTAAAAATTTAGTAGTAAAAGCTATTAACTTAGTTATTAAAGCTAATATATTCTTAAAAAACCTAAATTTTAGCTTTTATAATATTAACCTAGTATACCACACACGCGCCCAGGCTATTATTAATTTTAAAAGGGCTTTTTAAATTTTAAATAAGCTAGCTTATTTATTTTATTCTTAAAATATTACTAAAGCCACGCGGAATAAAATTACCTTAATTAATAAATCTTATTTAAATAATTTTTAAGCACTAGCTAGCAAGCCTAGCTTAAATAATATTTTAATATTAGCTATAATACTTTATAAGTAAATTTTTAAAAAAAATAAACTAATAGTTTAGCAAGCTAAAGTTAAAGGTAAATAAAATAAATAGTTTAAGGGTATATAAAAAAAATATAATTTTTTAATAAAAAATAAGACCTAGGATTTTATTAACCTACCCTTTAAAAAATACTTGCTTTTTAGTAAATAAGTTTTAAAAGTTAAAAAAAATTAAAAGGCTAAATTTTTTACTATAAAGCTTGCTAGGTAGTTTATAGCTTTAAGTAAGTTTATAAGCTTAATTATTATAAAACCTTTACTAGGGTAATAAAGCTAATAAGCTATAAGTTTTTATTTACTATTACTACCACGCTAGATCTTAAAATTAAATAAATAAATATAAAAATAATGTTTTTATATAAGAATATTAATATTATAATTTTTATAAAATAGTTTTATTTTTTTACTAATAATTTTAAGCATGTTTACTAGCTTTAAAAGGCCCTTTATAACCTAAAGTAAGCACCGCGGATTTAATACTAACTATTTATAAACTTTTTAGCTATATTAGGCTTTTATTTTATTTATTTAAACTTAGGAGTCTTTATTAATAATAAGATTTTTATTATTATATATATAAATAATTTTTTACTAGTTAGCAGGAATAAAGCCTAAATTTAAAAAATTAAAAATACTTTAAGTAAATACTTTAAAATATTTAATTTTAGCCCTTGTTATTACTATCTTAGTATAAAGGTTTATTAAAATTAGGCTAACTAAATACTTTAGCTTTTCTAGCTTGGCTATATAAATAAGATTTTTTATTAATTTAGTATAAATAATTTTAAAATTTATAATATATTAATAAATCCCTGCTTAAAGCTAAAGCCCGCTCCTAAAAAATATATAATATTAATAAATATTTTAAAGTAGTACTAAAGTATTATTAGGTTTCTAATATATTTTATACTAGGTACTTAGGCTAATATTACTTACCCCATGTTTATTTTAAGCTATTTTCTTACTAAGCTTATAAAAAAGCATGTAATAATTATTAAGCGCGTGTTTTATTACCTCTAGGGCTTTGTAAACTATAAATTAATATTTTTTTAGGAATTTTTAATTACTAACTAGCTATATTAATACTAATTAAGGTAGGGATTTAAAAACATGTTATTTTACCTTTAAATATATATTTTATATAAGCTTTATAGCTATTAGCTAGTTTTTTAAGTATTAGTTTATTATAGCTTTATTTTTTTATAAAGCTAAGTATATAAAAAAAATATAAGTTATTAAAAAGACTATTTAACTTTACTACTTACTAGGGGAGCTTATAAATACCTAAAAAATAGATTTTATAACTATTATAATTTATAAAAATAATAAAAATATTATAATACTAGCTAGTAACCCCTAGTTTTATACCTAAAGTAAGTATATTAATATTTAGTATTATTTTATTTAAAAAAAAAAGGCTAAAGGTATAATTAATATTTAGTTTATTTTTATTAAAAAATAAATAATAAATAGCCTTACCAAGCTACTAGGGCCTAAGGCATTTAAATATTTTAAAATCTTATTAAAAATCCTCCCTAAGCTTATATAAATAGGTTTTTTAGTAATTTTTACACTAAAATTAACCTTTTTTATACTAAACTTATAATAACTCGCGTATTATAAAATTATATTTAATAATTTTTATTTTTAGCTTATTACTACTTTATCCCTGTTTTTAGGGATTAACCTTATAATAAAGATAATATAATATTATTTTATCTTAAAATCTTACCCTAGTTTTATATAATATCTTAATTATAGTATTAAAAGTTAATATATTTTTAGCCTAGTTTAATAAAATTCCTGGTATTTTTTATATTTACCCGCGGGAAATTTTATTTCTAAATATTAAAATATAGGCTTATTAATATTACTAGCTTATTAATTACCTTAATTAAAATCTTTATTTAATATTTTTTTAAGCCTTAAAGCATGGTTATACCACGTGATTAGTAGCCTTTAGCACCCTAAAACTTTTTTAAATTAAGTAGCTAAATAGTGCTATTAACTTTTAGTATATATAGGCTATTATAATAATTTTATTTTTTAATAAAAAAAAATATTATTATTTAAAATTATAATTCTTATTATAATCCCACTAGCCTATATCTTAAAAACTTTATATTTAGGGCTTAATTATACTTACTATAATTATTAAGTTAATACTATATTTTTTAAAATATATAATATTATACTAGTACTAAATTTTCCGGGAAAAATTAATACTTAAAATATATATTTTAATAAGTTTAATATATTACTACACTAGGTAACCTACCTTATACTAGGAATTAAAATCCCTAAATAACTTATTACATACTAGTTTACTACTATTAGCTAATATATTTTATATAAACTAGGCCTTATTTTTACCCCTAAAATAGCTTTTATATACTTTAATATTTATTATTACTTTTTTAGCCGCAAAGGGGTTATATAATTTATAAAAAAACTAGTAAATATACTAGCTAGCCCCTAAATTTATAAATTACTTAGCTTATTATTTATTATTTATTATACCTTTAGGCTACCTAGTGCCTAAAGCTTTTATTAAAAGTTTATTATTTTATATATTTTATTATTATTTATTTATACTTTTAAGGACTACTTTAGCCTATTAATACCTAAAGCTTTTATTAATACTTATTATTTTTATTATTTTAATTATTAGCTTTTTAATACTTGCTTATAAATTATATTTTTAAAAAAGCCTTTTTTTAGTACTAATAGCCTATAACTTATTAATTTAAAAAAGACTTTTTTTATACTAGTAGCCTATAGCTTACTAATTTAGGGGAGTTCTTAGTATAAATAAAAAAAAGTATTAAAAGTAGGTACTTAAGGCTACTAGAGGCCTTAGGGCTCCGGTAAAAAAAGGTTTTTTTAGCCTAAATAACCACCCGTAAAACTCTTTATTTATTCCTAAAATATTTAGCTAAAAAAAAACTAAGCAATACAAGAGACTTCTACATACAGTAACTATTTATTCCTTTTAGTAAGCCCCCCTCCCCACCCGCCTGGGGAACCCTCCCCCTGGACATCTATCTCCTCTCAGAATGGGACGCCCCGCATCCAGACCCCTGGCAATCCACCCCAGAGTCCACCTCCGACCGGCGCAGCCGGCTCCTCCGCCAATTCCTCGCGCTGGGCAGCGTAGGCCGTGAGGTATCTCAACCCCTCAAACTCAAACTCATTTTCTCGACCTACAACATCTGACAATGTGAACAGCCCTACGACTCGCAGACAGAGGATCCACCAACGCCTACAGACGCGCAAATCGATGGGATCTTGCGTCCCGCGCGCCCCGAGGCTCTCAGGCCATACGCGGCATACACGGGGTCTCTGGATGAAGGGCTCTATCTTCGGCTCTGCTATAATACTGCAAAGGAAGAGGCGCATGAGGCTGTGTGGGCGGGGAATCTGGCGCACGGCTTCGTTGGGCCTGACGGGTTGATCTTCGACGATGGAGACATTTTCGGGGCGGAGGGGATGGATCTAGCGCGGTTTCTGGAGATCTTTCCGGAGAGGGTTGCGAGTGTGGGGGGTGTTGAGCATGTTGAGGGCCGTGAGAGCGCGCTTGAAGAGTGTTTGAGGGGGATTGAGGAATATGGGGGGGATGGGGGGGATGGCGACTGTCAAGCTCGAGGCACGGGGGAGGAAGAATACTCCGATGGGGTGAAGCGTTATCTTGCAGAGAGGCGCAGAAGGGATCCGTTGCTTCGGTACTGGGAATACCACGCTGCCTGTGTCGTGACGCATCTTTTTATTGAGGATGCGGAGACGCTGGAGGGGAAGGGGTTGCTGCATGTGTTTCTGGATGACATTGGGAATGTTGTGAGGCAGTGGAGGACGGACGAGACTTCCAGCGAGGATTTCGATTTCGATGGCTCGTGGAAGGAGGGGGTTTGGAGGGGGGAGTTTGAGATGGGTAGGGGGGTGCTTGGGGATGCATATCGGGATGGGGGTATTAGGGGGCCGCCGTATGAGCTTTAAACACTACTTCACTAAACGGTAGGGTAAACTTACTGGAGGTTGTAAGTTGCAGAGCATGATGGCATCAATAAGAATTCAAGCAGGGAGAAGAAGAAGCTACAATATCAATTAAGGTCGGGGGTTGTTACAGGGGCATGTCTGACGACCTCTATTTCTTATCCTCTAAACAGCCATGCTCAACACCATACCCACCTGCTTAGGAAGCCTTCCTGTCACCAGCATTCCCCAGCTCAGGCATATCATACAAAACCTCCGGCAACTGCACATCCCGGAGCGCCGTAAGGATCCCAAACTGATGACAAAACCCTGAATCCTTCGCACTCAGCCCGTAAAAGCCGACAATAACCTCGCCCTCTTCAGGTTCAAGCGTAAACACCCCTTGAGACTCCAGCTCTCCATCCTCGTTCCCTTCATAATCGTGTGAAGCGCTATTAAGCTCCCCCCAAGCCGTCCCATCCCCAAGGACCATCCGTATCCCCGCTAGACTCCCCCACCCGTCATCGTCACTGCAAACCAATACTCTCGAAATGCTCTCGCCCTCAGGAAGATCACGTCGCTCAGAGGCATGCCCGCCGAAATAATGCGGCTGGCCACTGGCATCAAGCGCAGGCCCGCAATTCTCGTGCCGTCCGTCAGCGTAGTATACCACCGCGCCGTCCATCGTGCAGCCGACGCGGAGGTCGATGCATGTTGCGCGGTGGAGATTTCCGTCTTTACCGCGGTGGTGCAGGAGGACGGTCCAGGGGATGAAGGCGTCGTTTTCGGTCGAGGATTCCTCGAGGCTGGAGGATGAGATGGCTTGCTTGCGCAGGATGATGTCGGTGCCCGGGATGGAGATGTATGGCTTCTGGTTGAGGAGGGTCCAGGCGTTGGATATGGTGCGCTCTTTACCGCTCATGGCTAGGGCCGTGATTTTCAAGGGTTCGGTGCGGGAGAATTCGGCCAGAGCTTCGGGGTTGAGGCGGACGAGCGTGCACTGGCCTGTCCAGTTGGATGCGGCATCGTTGTAGGAGGTGATGGGGTCCTGCTGGCCGTTCTGGATCTGCACCTGTGCGAGGCCGGCCTTGCAGGAGATCTGGATGAACTCGTCTCCGTCTTCCTCTTCCTCGTCAATGTCATCGCTGTCAACACCAGCCTCGATGCACACCGTAGCACGCCGGAACTCGCCTGGATCCTCAACAGGTCTATCCCCAGGCAACGCGAAATGCGGGAGGAGCCTGAACTGCAGCGCATCGCGCAGATCCCACTTTGCTTCATGCGCAATTGCATCCTCATTCCCCTGACCAGCTCGAGAGCAATTCATATTCCGCTCATGCTCCACAAACGCCCTTCCCCAACCCCCCGCATACCCCCTCGCCATAATCCCGCTCGTATGCCCGGCCCCAAACGCATGACCGACCTCATGCAGGAACGCACCCTGGCCGACAAAACAAGCCCCCTGCATCGTCCCGCACTCCCCATTATCATTTCCCACCGTGCTACCAGTCTCCGTGCAATCCGTCAAGCAAGCCGCCACCTCCTCCAGAAACCGCGGCCAGGAATACGCAAGATGGCTCCCGAGCACCCCCAACGACAGCCCATCACCCCTGTGACATCCCAGCGCCGCATGGCCAACGATAAGATCCCGCTGGGCATCATAATGCGAGTCCAGTATCATACCCGCAACAACAGGGCGACTGGAACGCAGATTCTCAAACGGGGGACCATGCGCAGCAAGCGCAGCCTCAAAGTACGCGTGCAATGCATCCCTATCCCTCGCGTGCGGATTCTGCTGCGCAACCTGCGCATCCCGGATCTGCGCGACTGTCTTGTCGCTGCGGACGACATGCACCCTCGGCACACTGCCCATCTTCCCGTCCCTTGTTGCTGAGATACAGCTCGTATCACGTCCCCACTCCTCTTCCAGTCTGAACGCGCGCCGGCCCAGGCCTTTTCCCCGGAGGTCCTCGGCTGTAAGGGCCTGCCACATGTACGCGGCCATGCGGAGCTTTGCGATCGCTGCGTCGAGCGTGCTGTGCGCTGTGCTGAGGGCGCCGTATTTCGCGGGCGGGCAGTCGATTAGGAGCGGGGAGTCGGAGGCGACGAGGATGGCGAGGTGGAGGGGTGGGAGCTGCAGGAGCGGCATGTATGTTACGGTTAGCTGGAAGGGCGTGCCGTGGATGCTGTTGTTGTGGTTCAGGGATAGGGTTAGGGTGTTTTGGCCGGGGTTCAGGAGGACGAGGGCTTTCCAGGCTCCGTTGTGGGCGGGCCAGTGCTGGGGGTCTGGCTGGGAGGTGGTGGTGGCGTCGCGCGTCACGATCGAGACGTAGTTTGTTTCGTGGGCGTAGTCGAAGACGGAGCATGTGCCGTGCAGGGCGAGGCATTTCTGGTGGACGACCTCGTTGTTGGCCAGGTTGGTGAGTGTGAAGGGGCGTGTTTGGATGCGCTCGGGGAAGACCCGGCGACCGCGTTTTGCGGGCTTGGAGGTTGAGATGTTGTTTGCGGAAGGATGGCGTTTCGGCATGGTGATTTGTTTGTTTTTCTTGAGAAGGAGTATTCACATAGGAGGCGTGGTTTATATGTTGCTGGTTCCAGGCATCCGGGGCGGCAGCCTGGATCAGGTACAAGGTTAGGGTTGATGAGTAGTGGAGCCCTGAAGCCCCCGGCCTGGAAGTCTCGGCCCTTAACTGGAGCAACAAAGGCCCACAGGCTACAGCCCTAGGCACCAGGCAGCAATCGGAAGCCAAGGTAGGTTTCGGGTTTATGTGTGCCTGAGTCGGAAATGGGTTATGGGAGATTGGAAGTAGAATTAGTAACTAGAATTGTTCGACATGTCCTGTTTAAACATTTAAATATAAAAGGTTTTAAGTTATATTTATTTTTTGCAAATTTATTTTTCAATTCGGCTATAAGATGTGGCTATAGGTAAAGTTAGACTTAGAGATGAATTTTTTTATTCCAATAAGCTTTCTGCAGAGTCCCAAGGGTTTACCGTCGAGGATTGAGAGGGGCATGCTTGGTGAATCGTGATAAAGATATAGAGCCCCGGGCCGGGTTCCGGTTTAGTATGGAAACGATTCTCTCCCAGGCTTCCGTCATGTGCCCCTGCTTTGCATATAATCTTGCTAGGGTATCCAATCTGAGAAGAGTGTATGGGGTTAACCGACCCAGATAAACAAATTCTCCGTTGGTGATTTTACAGCTAAAACGGTACTTGCTTTAAAAGCCATTAACGCTCCCAAAAATCCCCAATAGCAGAGGTAGAGCCTTACTCCATATAGTTCCACCTAATTAAAGTGTTTTGGTGCTTGTGAGCCGAGAACTGTGTTATTTATTAACTACTAAATGGTCTCCGCCGCTATACTAGGACTCTAGGAGCTTTTTCTCTGCCCGCAAATAGCAGAGGAATAACCAATCTTGGAAGGAAGAGGAGCAAAAACTACTTCGAAAAGTTAGCATGCGCGTCCTACATTCTTATGCATCACATATGCGCTTGCCCTTATTGACCGGACTTATAATCGCCGCCGCTAAAGTGGCGAGAATGGAGAAAGACCGCCGTTTGAACTAGGAATCGCTACTTGGTTGCGTTGCTGATCTTGCTTATCCCGTATATCATTGTCGAGCCACCGTTTAATAAATTAATTTGCTATATTAGCGCCAAAATTTACCTTGCCTATTTGGTTGCGGCTTGGGCATTGTTACTATGTGCTCTGGGTTTTTGAATAACTATGCACAGCTCATTGCTCTTCGAGTCCTGCTTGGATTGTTTGAAGAAGGGTTCGATGTGATACAGTCTTTCAAGTTATTTGGATCAGGAAATAATAATGACCTGACCCTTTTGCAACAATTCCATTCCTTGTGGATGTCAAACCTCATCCAGGCTCTACGATAAACGTAGCCAACAAGTTCGAACTGGATTCAACCACCAATAGTACCCCTGCCAGCGCTAAGAGGCTAGCATAGTAGCTAGTCTTAGCATTAGCCACCTTAGCTCCAGGGCTATCTCCAGACGGGCACCCGATTAGGACCCCGACAGCTTGGCTCCCCTATATAAACTCCCCCCAACTTGAAACTTGCTCTAGGAACCCAGGCACAATTATAACCAAAATACCAGATCCAAACCACCACCATGCCCCCCGACCTCTTCCACTTTAAATCCGCCTGCCTAACCTACCGCGCCCCTGAAAACACCAAGGCAGACAAGACCTTCCTGCACACGCATATTTTTAATAACCCTATAATCTAAATAATAAGCACCGGGCGCCTTTAACGGCCCGTGCCCATAAAGTTTGCTAAAGAGTTTATCTAAAAAATTTAAGACTTACTACTAGGTATCTTAATCTGTCTTTCTACTCCTGCGCCCGATAATTTAGAGTTAGAATTAGATCTAATCCCCATCGGCCACTTAAGTATCTTCCGCCCCTTCTCTGGTAAAACAGACCACCACCGCTGCGGTACCCTTGGTATCTCTCTTGCACCCGGGTACAGAGGACAGGGGTACGGCGGCGAGGTAATTAACTGGGCTTTGGACTAGGCGTTCGCGCACGCCGGTCTGTATTAAGTAAATCTGGGCGCGTTCTTGTATAATAAGGACGCGTTAAGGTGTTATAAGAGGCTTGGGTTTGTGGAGGAGGGACGAGAACGCGAGGTCGTGTACCGCGGGAGGAAGTGGTATGATGCGGTTTTGTTTTTAATGCTTAAGGGGGAGTGGGAGGTGTTGAGGGCCGGGGGCGTGAACGGATAGCCGGAGGGATTCAGTATGGTATACGTCCGTCAAGTGTCACAGCGTGAGATCACTACAAATGGTAACCCGCAATCTATGATGGCGAGACGTTGACAGGTACTGCATCATATCATATCAGTAATCAAAATGCTTGAATATCGAGCAAGGCATAAATAGACCCACAACCCCCGTTACTATCTCAAGGGGACAAAGGGTTTGTTGTCCCCAACAGACAAAACAATGACACGCATATCCAAAATCCTGATCATCGGCCACACAGGCGCCCAAGGCCTCCCCATCGTGCTCTCCCTAGTACCATAACCAATAGAAAATACTCTTGCCTTATCCTTACCCGGAATCCCTGGTCCCCGCGCCTAATCCACCCTAGCTGTAGGAAATATAGAACTTTTTAAAGGCATATTTACTAATAGACCTAATCTTTAAAATGCCAATAAAACCTACAACGGCGCGTTTATTAATATTAATAGCTTTATGGTTAGTAAGAAGGGCGAGCTGTTCAGGGCGATCCGCGCTTACAAGCTAGCCCTTAAAAACGGCGGGATCAGGTTCTTTGTCTATTGGAACTTGGAGTATGGGTATAAGCTCTCTGGGTAGAGGCCTGAGTTCCGGACGGGCCAATATGATGGGAATGGAAGGGGAGGGTGGGCGAGTGTCGAAGTGGACCTCACGTTTATGGAAATGGGGTCCGCGCTGTTCACGACGGGGCCATATATGGCGATGACGATTTCCGAACATGTGCCCATGGTACCTGCCATTGAGAGGGATCAGAACGGCACCGATGCTGTGACGGCACTCGAGCGGGAATAAGGTTGTTCTGCGGCGGGATTACGAGCTGCTGGATGAGATTCATCCGAACAGGATCAAGAGCGTTGAGGTGTGGTTCCGGAGGACACGAAGGGACTCGCTTTGAAGATTCATGGGGACTTTAGAAGCTACTCATAACCTCATACTTTTAGGGCTACGCAGGCGAGGATTGGTAGGTAGTGTTAATCTCCACCTTTTTCTAGTTTTCACACGTGTACGCCGTTTGCAAAATAAAACAAACCGTGTCCGGACCCGTTGACTGTGCTTGACTCAAAGTCATCCATGGGATGGAGCCGCGTAATCCCCCGCCCTCCGCTGTTAAGCCATAAATCCAGAAAGCAGATATCTTACCTTGGGTAGCTAAGTCTTTTACCCTTTTTTGGTTGTAATGCCCTCTCACTCTTTTATTCAGACACCGGGCCAAATTGATCCTTAGAATGCGACACTTCCAGTCTTAACCGTAGTGCCCAAGCCAGCCCCGACCATGCCCTTCTCCACCAAGTCTACGAGAAGGAGATCCGTGCCAGGGGCCCCGATGACCGACACCGCGACGGGGAGACGCTCCTCGCGGTCGGTGACAATAGAGTGGTACGGGATGTCGCCGACTGAATGTTCGTTAGCGGTGTATTCAAACCCTCTGTCTTTATTAGGATAAATAGTAGTAGGTGCTTACCTGGAGCGGTAACCTCCGGCGCGCGGAGCATGTTGGACATGTTAAGGGCGGCATATCCACTAAGCAGACCGTTCGGGCTGGTTCAGGGGTTAGTACACGAATGGTAGAGGATGAAGCGGTGGTGACTTACGGCAAGTCCGCATCACGATAATTCGGCTTCCCCGCCTCAATAGGCAAGATCATCACCGTGAGGGTGTTCTTGTCAGCGGGCTTGAAGACACTATCAAGGAGCCAGTTGCGGTAGACCTCAGAGCGGCGCCAGGACTCATCGCGCAGCTCCTGCGAGATGCTCTTGCCGATTTCCCTGAGTGCGAAAAAGGCTCGTTAGTCAGGTCAACGGATGTTATATCATGTGGACCTACCATTGCCAGATAAGCTGTCTGTGCACGAACGCCGGCTTGCCGTATTTGGCTTTGTACTCGTCTCTGAAGGGGGCGGAGTTCCGGTACTGGTCGTGGTAAAAAGGGTAGATTCCGGCCTGCATTATACATTGTTAGCTTGGGGAAAGGTCGCTGGAAGTGGAAGGCGTATATGCCCATGAAACGGAACGCACCTTCTCAAGGTACGGCACGATATCGGCGTGCTGCTTGCTATCAGGAAGGTCTTTTTTCCATTGTTCAACGAGGGAGAAGCCGGTTCGCTTCACGGAGATGGCGGACTCGAGGCCCTTGACGAACTTGTTGATGACAGCGGTCTGGGCTGCGTTGGGAGTCGGGAGATAGTTGGAGGGGTAGAGGATCTGGACCGATTTCTATTCAATAATCAGCGCCTTTCTTTCAGCTAGGTGGTGAAGAAGACAAACCTTCTTAGGGTCGTCACGGATCAGGCCCGGGCCGTCCCCATACCACTTGTTAATAAATCTAGCAAAGCGAGAGATGTCTTGGCCAAAGAAGACGGGCATGTTAAATTGCCTAAGCAGTTAGACCTTGCTGCATTAAAGAATGTTGTGATACATATAGGAAGGTCCTAATAATACCCGTGTTGTTCATAATTCTAGTGCTTGGTTAGATGGAAAAGCACGCATTGTACAAGGCGGGCTTGCAACCACTCCTATTAGCTATAGAAGTTAGCCAAGAATCATAATAACAAAAGAAGTAAAAGGCCAGGTATACGCACTATCCGAGCCCAATAAAAAGTCCAACCAGTTATACAACGAAATCCCCGCAGCACTCGCATGGCTACTCCCGGAGGGAACCTGGTACCTATTGCCGCGGGGATTAAATAGCGTAGTAAACTTAACGCATTTAAGGGGCTCCTCGCGCATGATTATTACCTAAAGCTTAACCTTGCTAATAATAATAGCGCCTGCATTAATCATGCGCTGGATATAAATAGCATGCTTGGTTTTAACTAGGTAAAGCTTAATCCAGGCGCGGTTGTAAAGGGTGGTTTTATGGCTAGTAATATTAATATTATTTTTAATACTTACTTAGGCGCCGTGTAGGGGCTTTAATGCCAAAGGCTTAAAGTAGCAGCAAGAAGGGATAATAACTTGTTTATTGCTGCCGGTAATAGGGGCATCTAGGGTGAGGAATGTGGAGTGGCGTTAGTCTGGACGTTCTTGCCCAAGCTCAGGGGGGCAAAAGGAGGGGTAGGCTTATCTGTTTGGATTGTCGGGCGACGGCTTGAACGAGGTCATGAAACAGGCGTTGAAATCCTTGTAGACCTTCCAGGGCTGCTAGGTCTGGCCGTGAAAGAAGATATAGGGGCCGGGGGCGACTATAGTAAAAGTAGTAGGAGAAAATAGCTTAGTTTTTACTTTTTAGCCTGCTAATTTGCTATTGGCGCCCGGTTTAATAGTGGTTTTGTTTTTTTTTACCCCGTAAAACATAATATTTTTAAAAAACTTGGGGCGGAAGATGTTGTTCTTGTTAAAAATATTAGCTTAAAAGTCGCGTAAAGCGGCCTTAGTAATAGTGTGCTTAAAAAAGGTATTATACACAAGTACTAGGATAGCAAAATTAGTGTCTAGTTTAATATTATATAAGAAGTTCTAGTGGGTTATAGTTAGCCTTATATAATAATTTAATACTAGAAATATGGGAGGGTATTTTAAAGCTGCGGGGTAATTAAAATGGTACTACCTTCTTATAAGGAACTAAAATATATTAAGTGTTATTAATAATAAGCTTAATTTTCTTGCTAACTTTATGTCTAAAAGGCATGGCTGGGTGGGTATAAAATAGAATTAACCAGGGTATAGTATTTATTATTACTTTATAATTAAAGTAAAATAGCTTTGGTTTAAATAAAAGCCTGCATAAAATAACTTTAATAGCTGCCTATTAACTTTTTAACCTAACTTAAATCCTAGGTTATTTATTATAACTAACATGGTGCTAAAATGCCACGGCTGCTGCTATTGGGTCTTGGTAAGGATGGTGGGTGGGTAGTAAAAAATAGCGTTTTTTATTTAAAAAAAAAGTTTATGGGAAATAATATAGATTAATAAGCACGAGACTACTAGTACTAATTTGTCTTTTTTGTTTATGTAAAGTCCTATTTACTTGCTATTAACAGGTTAGGGTGTACGGCGTAGATAGGCGCTCTTTTGGACTCTGGGCCAAGATTCACAGGACAATAGGCGTGGCTAAATTCCCAGGTTATGATTAATTGTGCTTACGCTTCCAGCACCCGGAACTACTCTCGCGAGAGGCTGCCAGATCCCTAATTAAATTTCAGGTGGCTGGACATGACTCTGCAACGCCCAATGAGAGCCAATCTTGCACGACACAAACAAGCAGGGCCTAACCTTGGGTCGCCGGTGAGCGGCACGCAAGATGACTTAACAAAACAAATCCCCCGGCCTCATTCATCACGGCGCAGCACAGATTCAGGCGCCTTCGCAATAAATAACAACAATTGTTAAATGGGCTGGCTTTGTATAACCACACCAAGGATCAACCCCACTAATAAAACCCAGGCAGCCCTTGCATCCTTGGAGTTAATTAAAAGATTCTTAATAGGACCGCATGCAAATAATAGGTGCGAATAACCAGGACAAGGGTTTTTATATTGCTAAATCACTAAATATTTAACCACTTTTTTTTCCTAAAGCAAGAGAGTAAACAGCCGCTCCACACTCCCCTAGATTAAGCTAGTCACCTTTTCCTAGCTCCTCCCGCAAGTCTCGCATTAAGAAGAAGATAGACAAAGCCCCTGTTTAGAAGATCCAGCCATGGAAGTTTATAAAGTCTATGGAAGAGAACCCTAACCCGGACTTTAGCAAGTTTATTGTGACTAATAAAGTCGCTGCCTGCGATGGATCCTCGGTCTCAAAGCCTATGGATTGAGAGGCGGCACACGATGGACGCACGCACGCTGCCAGAACCGCAGGTGCCCAGTGAGGGATACCGAAACAGGTACGTGGCGAGGGATGGATCCGCTCCGCTGAACCGCTTACAATCAGGTTAACGGCTAGACCAGTCTCATCGCGGTGGCTGTAAGAACAGTGGGCTCAGTTGGATTCCAGCTGATGGATGAACGGGATGTGATTCGTCTGGTCCATCGCATTGTTTTAGCACCTGAGTTTTGGTCTTGATAGTGGAATGAAATTGGTGACTTAATCAGCCCATCATGCCTTCGTAGATCTCGCATGGCGTAATGTGTCCGGCTTTACCTTACTGACCTCACTAAGGTTGTAGAAATCGTCGCTCCGTGGGCGAATCAATAAACTCTTCCATATGGTATGGTACTGGATACATTCTTCACTGAGTCTCCACAAAAGAAAAATTGAAAATCAGATGGAAAAACAGTAAAGAAGAACGAAAATAGGAAAGGAGAACCTGACAAAGCACAGGAAGCATGTGTGCAAAAGAAAATGAACCGAGGCCAGGGACATCCATCCAGGAGCTTCCCTCAAAATGATACTGACTCCTGGCGCATTCATCTCAATAGTTGGAAAGCAGAGCGCTCCAGAAATTCGACCGTGAGATTGCCAATACTCGAGTCTGATTGGATACCCCTAAATCAAGGTATACCCTGATCCGACCAGGAAGTGGCTGCTGGGTACTCCACGTCGGCATACATGACCAGCAACCGAACATCCACACTCTCCCTCGGTGGAGCATTGTCACTGTGACCAGGAAGCGGGAACGCACCATGAGGACACGCTAACGACTTTCAGATCAATAAAGCCACGACAGCAGGGAGGGGCGCGTGAACTCACGGCTGGAAGTGGAGCCCTCGGAATCATGGGCCTTGAAGACAAGGACTTCGTCGGCGCGATGGTCGGGGAGCCAGTACCACGTCTGGTTCTCATTGTGGTGGAGCATGTAGTTCTCGGCGATGAACTTGGGGTAGATGATGTCCGTAGGCACCAAGTCCTCTGCGCTGACACTGGTTGCGTCACAAAGAGCGAGAGGCCAGTCGTGGATTGGGAGCCGGCACGGCTTCCACACACTGTGCTGTGAACTAAGTATCCTCAGTGCATCGCGTCAGTGCAAGCGACGATGCTCACGTTATGATTTGGTACCGCGACTTCAGGATCTCCTCGGCGGCCTCCTTGTAGAGCTCCTGGATAATCGTCCTCGCGGCGTTTGGCGTCACGTCTATTGTTCAAGGGTGGCTGGACGTTAGGACCCGACTACGGTAAGATGGGGCATCGAGCACGTACCGACGTGAGTAAGGAGGCTTGGCTGAGGCCGTGGGGGCAGTCTGCCCCCAAAATGCGGAAATCCCGGGACCTTGCGTCTCACCTTCCAGGGGGCGTCAATCTCGGGTACGAGATGGAGATGGGTGGTCGCAGACTGACCTGAAAGTCCAGGGCGCGGACGGAATTCGCAGCCAATGCTCTGGTAAAGAAGCTCTCGAGTTCGCGGCAATAGACTTGCTCGATCTTGGTGTTATCCTGGAAGTCTGCGTACTCCATCTCTGTGTTTACTTGATAAACTTGGAAGCCGACGGTATCTAGGGACACCTGGGAACGGCAAGCACGCATGTCTCTCACCGGCACCATGCACGGCTCGAGGATAAGGTTATGGCGTGGAAAGTCCTCTTTGGGGTAATAATGGATGTTGTATGGCTTGACGGTCTCATACTTTTCATCTTTGCTGAGGAAGTACAACGGGGCCTCTGCTCTCGATGGTTAGCAATCCAGTAGTGTAAGAGTGGGAATGCAATCTTCACCGATATCACGCTGGGACTGCTTCTCGCATGCCATTCTTCGATTGATAAGCCTAGCGGCCTACCTAGGTAGTGATGCTCGTTGTGGGACAACAGGATGGACAGCAAGACGCTTTCTTTTCTTTCTTTTTTTTTTTTTCCATCAGCGAGGCACTGGCGTGATGAGGAATTTATGGCGTACGAGCTGTCAAGGGTGCTGGACGTCTGCTCCCTCAGCAAACCCGATGCCCCGACATTAGTGGTTGGCCCAGCTCCAGCAAGCCAACGCCTGGTTCAGCAACAGGGATCGGTGGTCTTCAGGTGCTTCAACTAGGCCAGATGCAAACATCGATTCCTTAACCCAAAAAGGCTGCGTTAATGCCATATTCTTTACGTACATATGCAGCATGTACTCATTGCTCCACGTATTTAGGACCAAGGTACCCTTCAGAGAGCCGGTCCAGTGTCTCTCATATTCACCGCGCATTGCTTTCTATGTCAGCATGGACCGTTACCTTAGAGATCCCCACAGGGGACGATACTCTTCAAGCGTTGTTTCCAGCCCCGACAGGACCAGCTCTGCCAGAGATCGCAGCTTGTCTGCAAGCTCTTCTCTGACCTCGTTCGGCTCTGTGACGATTGCCGCGACCAACAACGGCGATCAGCAGAAAATTGAGCTAAAGTCAGTCGAAGCTTCTTCTCTCCTGAATCCATACTTAAAGCCCTAGTGTGATCGCCATCCCCGGCTACAATTCCCCCCCTGCCGACACCTGGGATATCGAACTGGCGTTCAAAAAAGCAGCTGTTGCTGCAGGTACAGTATCTGCCTTTCATCAGCATGCATTTCAAGCGGACGACGAATCAATGGAGGATTTCACGTGGAAAGCTTACATTGGGAGGGGTGGCCAGTTGATGGAGGGCATAAGAAAGCTTGCGACCATGGTAAGGGTGCAGGGTAGCTCCGGCGGCAAGTACGTTGGCAGACTTACTTACAGCTGATAGTATCCTGATATGCCGATCATTTGCGTGGCCCATTCGCTAGGAGGGGTGCTCCTTAAGCAGGTAGGGTGTGCATTGCTAAACGAGAGGAAAAATTGTTCACCTGCCACAGGCACTGCTCACAGCACACCGGAACGACCAGGATGAGGAAAACAGCCAAGCGATTTCGCGCCTGGCGGGTATCTTGTTCCTCGGGACGCCTCATGGCAACGGGCTCGAAGATTACGATATTTTCAAGCGACATGAGAACGTGCGCTCCATCCACGACAAGCGCAGGTTCGCGCTTCTGCCGTCAAAGCCTCGACGCTCTGATGTGAGCCGGGTCGCGGCGATAACGGCTCAGTTCGAGCAGATTGCCACAGTGCCTCTGTTGTCCGTCCACGAAGCGGAGACGCGCTCGAGTGGGTTGATGGCCTTTGTCAAGAGCAACCGGGTAAGACATCTGACCTTCCTCAAAGGGCCAAGGGCTGACTCCAGTCGGGCAAAGGCGGTTGTCGACCGAGAACTGGCTTCCATCCATTCCAGCACAGAGAGGCTGCTCGGCGTCCCCGTCAACCACGACGAACTTTGTCAACTATCCAATTTGAAAAACGACTCGTATTCAGCGGAGGAATTCCTGCGCAGCTTGCTTCATGATCTTGGGGGTAAGCGACCCGCTGCCATCCAGAGTTAGTACTCATGACCACCTAGGCAATAAGAGATGGACAAGCGAGAGACGCAGGCCGACAGGAAACCCCGTGAATCCCCTCAATCTTCCTCCCGTGCAGCTAAGCCAGATTCCTGTGAGGTCCCTCGGAGGGGACGATGGCCAGGCACCGCGGTCTAGGCTGCGGGACCTAGGGCTAACAACCTCGCATAACCTTTCGGGCGGAAGTAGCACCAACAGCCTCCTAGACGGTCGGCACAGCGAACTTCCATGCTTCCACCTTCCCTTGGAACCGAATGCGAGCTTTATCAAACGGGACGGTCTTTTCGCCGCTATGGACAGCCATCTCCTTCCAGTTGAGTCGGAAAAAAGACACCAGCCGCGGCTGTATGCGGTGTGCGGAATGGGAGGCGTTGGAAAGTCCGAGCTTGTCAGAGAATATGCCCATTCCCGACGATCCAAGTTCGGAGCGGTCTTTTGGATAGACGCTGATCGGGTGTCGCAGTTGGCTTCGAGTTTCGGTCACATCGCGGAACTCCTTGGCCTCCTGCGCGACAATGAAGCCCAAAGCCCAGATCTAAGCAAAAGAGTAGCTATGGCGTGGCTCTCCCGGCCAAGGAGTGCCAGCGCAAAAGACAACTGGTTGCTGATCTTCGACAATGCCACGGAGCCGGATCTTTTGGCCGACTACCTGCCGTACAACGGCAACGGCTCCATCCTGATCACGAGCCGAGATCCGTTCGCCAAGGAAGATTTCTTTGCGAATGCCTCTGGTATCGAGCTGGAGCCGCTGTCTACAGACGACTCCGCCACACTCCTGCAGCGAATGGTGACAGGAAGCGGGCAGGCTCAGACTGGGGATGAGCGAGACGCGTCGGAGGAGCTGGCAAAAAGATGGGGAGGCCTCCCGTTAGCCTTGACTCAGATGGCCGGCTTCATGCGCCGGCGCCAGATTTCAATGCGGGAGTTCTTGCGCCTCTATGATACGGATGCTCGCTATGCGGACTTCCATGCGGTTGGGAACCCCCTCCAGGACTGGCGGTACGGCCAGACTCTCAGTACGACATTCACCCTCGAACGACTTACGCCGTGCGCTTGGGACCTTCTATGCCAGCTTGCATTTATGCATCCGGGCCGAGTGCCGGAGTACCTATTTGTCGGCGTCAAAGGGTCGGAGAGACCGGGGGGTACCCATTGGGACGATGCGGACTTTGCAGATGCGCGCTCTGAGCTTCTGACGTCGGCTCTTATCAGAAGGAACAAGGATACAGGGAGTTTGTGGATCCATCGTGTGATCCAAAAAGCGGTGCGCACCAGACTTCAAGACGAACGGATCCGACACGCGGCCTTTCAGAAGGCCGTGGCCCTGATGTCCGCGACCTGGCCGCCGGGCGACCACACGAGCCAGGAAATCAAGCGTTGGTCAACTTGCGAAGAGTTGCTCCCCCACTTGACTCAATTCTACCAGCTGTATAGTGAACATTCAGACCAATGGCAACACTTTGACGTACAGCCGGACTTCCTTATGCTTTTGCATGAGGCCGCTTTGTATGGAATCTCACCCTGTATAGAGGTTGACAGGCTGCTAACCAAGTCGTCCCAGGTACTTTCACGAGCGAGGAAACTCGCATGAAGGCAAAGCATACGTTAAGCTAGCGCTCGACCTGTCCGAGAAGTCAAATATTACTACCGAGCCTTTGATCAGCGACATGCATCTCACCATCGGCGCGCTAGCAAACGAGACAAATGACGGCCCGACCTGCCTGAAGCACACCATACAGTGCCTGTCAATCCGAGAGAAGGAGTCTTCCAGGCGCAATGCACCGGACCTGAGACTAGCGTTCGCGCATAGCCAAATGGGCATTGCTTACATGATGAACGGCATGTTCGCGCGGGCCACCGATCGCTTCCAGCAGAGCGTCAAGATGCTAAAAGCCATCAACGCGGATGCGGACGAGCTCGGATTCCCCGCTTGCAATCTGGGTCTGGCTTACTGGGTGCAGGAGAACCTTAGTGACGCGGACAGCACTTTGACCGAACTGCTAGTCAAAAGGGAGGCGTTGCATGGGAGACTGGATCGCGTTTCATACCAGTAAGTCGATGGATCATGGGCCAGTGCGAAGCTGCGCGGGCACACCTTGACCAAGCAATAACATCTGCGTCCAGAACCGGAAGGGTCCTCCATGCCCTGGGCAACGTGCGATCCAGCAAAGCGCTCATGTTCGAGTCCCAAGGCGACCACGACGCCGCGAAGGCCCTGTGGGATGATGCGTTTAACCTCCACCGGAATTGCCTCACGCAGTACGAATCGACGTTGGGGAAATTCACCCACCGGACCGCGGACGCTTGCCACAAGGTGGCGGAGCACTACATCCGCCTAGGGCAAGACTCCGACGCGAAGTAAGTGAGTTGATGGCTGCGATCCCACTTGCTTGCTGACACGTTTCGACAGGAAGATGCTCGAGCGCGCGCTGGATATCTGGGGCGACCGACCGTGGTATCGAAATGAATCGGCCCGCTCCTCATTCCTCCTGGGCACCCATCTAGTGTCGCTCGGGGGTGATGACAACGTCAAAAACGGAAACATTTGGCTGAAACGGGCCAAGGAGCTGCGGCGGCAGATCCGCCCTGACGCAGAAGACAAAGAACTTGTGATGGAGGATTTCGATGAGTTGGTGTGTTTCTGGTCGCGCTGAGCGCGGGATATAAGGGGAGACTGCGAGTGCTAGAGTAATCCAATGTTCACTTTCCCAGCAGCATAACTCTTGATGTCCTGCGTAGCATCTGAATCGCAATGTGGGAAATGCCAGTGCCGGTGAGCGGGCGCAAAGGGCGGTGAAGCTGGAACCCACCTGGGCAAGCGGGGCGATTGCCCGGTCCAGCCCTAGCGCCCGTGGGCCCGGGGAGGGGGAAGGGCGGGAGACGCGGGAGCTAGCCACTAGGTAAACCTTCAGAATTCTCTCAACCAGTGGGAGCTAACTACCTAAAAGGTACCTCGGGCTAACCTTGGACCAGCTTCATCCAAATGGATTGACAGTAGACCCAATATAGAGACCCAGATGTCCAAGGCCCTGAAGGTACGTGTGAAGCTGCGTCAACGGTACCAACAACACGCCGTTTACATCAACACTTGCTGGTCTCAGTGCAAACTGAGACAGCAGATGAGACCCAAGAGCATTTCGGCGCAAATGTCTGGCTGCAACAAACGCCTTCACACCACTTTCTGCCTTGCTCTCTGGCAGAAGCCATGACCCCGCGGAAAGTCTTCTCCAGCTTTGATGAATCGTCTCTCAGACCGTCGTGTGCTATTCTATCCATAGTCTTGCAGAATCTTTCCACAGCAAAGGCGTGCCCTAAGCAGAGATAGTCATTTTACCTTCGTACCCTTCGCAACATCGAGCATGGCGTTGTCGGGCTATCCAGGCATGTTTCTTGATCCGTGATCCCTGTGCTGTCGCTGACTGCCCAACGTTAGAGGAGGCCTTCTCCCCAAGTGTTCGACCTAGGCAACAATCGTCCCAGCCGACTGTGAACCAGCTGTACTCACGGCCGGACCTTAACAATCTGAGGAGTTACCTGAACGGCAACGCCGTCGGCCGACCAGAAAGTCCTCCAGGCTGCGGTGAGGCGAACGCTGAGATATTTGCCGTGTCGCACACTATCGCCACCGGGACCTCCACGTTGTTCGAGGCGTCGCTGGATGGGCGACGTGAGTTTGAAGCGTCTGGCGCGCCAGATACTCCGACAATCCTATTCCTACGAGGATTTCCCTCCCCCGAGTGGCTCAACGTTATCAGCAGGACCCATCAAGCCAGTTCTGAGCTGTATCATCGGCATCTGGACTGCTTGATAGCCCAGATTCGCCGTGATTACTTTTCCAAGCCGCCCATCCCATCATCATCCGCCCGGGTCTTCCAACTTATGATCCCGACCATCTGCTCTCGGCACACCGACGATGCCATTCACGCGAGCGACGCCCGTATTGGCGAGCCCGAAGACATTATTGCCGAGCCGGAAAGCCTCCGAGAGGAACGTCAATTGCAAGCGAGGAGTATGCGCAACTATATAACAGAGCTGCCCAAAAATGCGAAGGTCGCGGACTCTGTTGTGCGGAAGTACCACATCCTCTCGAGGGAGTTCTCTGTTCTGGAGCAGATGATCTCGGTAGATGTCAGCCCGCCTGGGAGCGACTGGCGCGCGATTGTATGGCTTGACACAGGGAGGGATCTGGCGGACAGCTTCGAAGGGCCCTTTGGTCCCCGACCGGGCAGTCCAGCTTGGCAAACGTTCTTCTACCCGGTGATTGTCCACCACGCCGACGGAATGCACGATGGCACGCCCTATGGCGCCACACAAGGCCCATCTGACGCGCCAAGCTCTAGTCGCGCATGTCCAGAACCTTTGACCGACGAACAGAAAAGGTGGAAAGCGGCGCAGAACATCTCCCGGCTGCCCTTTGAGTACGGATCCCGCCTTAACCGGCGGTTTGCCTCCCACGATGCGCTCTACGCGCTGAGCGAAATCTTCCAATTCGCCGCCACAGCGCAGTCCCAATATCTCAACTTTTTGGAGACGCGCATCGAGCTCGAGCTCTCCACCGTCGGCACCGAGAGCGGCGTCAAAAATCACTCTGTATCGTTGGTGAACCTCCAATACGTCAAAGCGCTTCTGACATCCTTCGCCCAAAATGTCGCCGAAACCGTCAATCTCTTGCAGAACCGAGACTTTTTGCACTGGTCGCGCGCCGAGGATACGACCGGAACCGACAGGGTGGCCAATATGCTGCGCGCGGACTTCCAGCACCTCCAGCAGCGGGCCAAAACCCTCCGCCGAGAGTGCGATCAGGGTATGGCAACGTTAGCCAACAGCTCTTCGTTGGACGAGACGCGGCGTTCCGCTCAGATAGCCTTTTCAGTGAAGGGCCTGACGATTATCGGAACTATCTTCATTCCTTTGTCCTTTGTCTGCTCTGTCTGGGGCATGAACGTCAAAGAACTAGGCTCGGGAAATAGATCTATTTGGATGTGGGTTGCAACCGCATTGCCAGTAGCGTTTCTCACCTATGTAGCTTATTGGTTCAGGGATGCCCATTCAAGACAACGCGAGCGTGCGAGTGGCAGGAGGTCTCTGAGGCCTGGGAGGCATACGCAGGAGGATACTGTCGAGCCCTGAGGCGGATGGTTTCTCTATACTGTAACGTATTTCCTCGCTTCATGTCAATCACTCTAGATTGGTACGTGCTGGACTGGATGTCACCACCGGTAGAGGGTTTACCATCGACACGGGTCAACCTTTGTTGGTAACTTTGGAACAGCGGTCCATGATGACCTGAGGGAACTTTGTAATGAGGAACAGATTAGACAAGGAACATAGTTGGCTGAATCTGATACTTTAAGCCAAATAAGAGCCCCCCAGCATTCACGCTGACGAAACATTGTAAACACAGCTGCCAACACGTGACAAGGCATTGCATAAATACGGAGTCAGCGCCACACAAACATCCATCATCCTTCATCCCCGCCCGCCCCTGCCGTCTTACAAGTTCCCTTCATCGTCTATCCATTTCGAGCCGCAGTCTCTTTCCCTTTGCCCGTACCATCCCCAGCAGCCTAGCCTTTCGCCTCCTCATGTCCGGTACGTCGTGGGTCGAGTCTCCAAACGCAAAGGAGACCGCACTTGCTCTTGTGCTTGGAAACGGTTCAAACAGGATTCTCTGGGAGGAATGCCGCCTCGCTTGGGATACCTGTGATCTCCTGGACGAGCCCAACTCCGGGCAGCACTTTGTTAGTAGATCCAACTCTTTCCCCGCCCCTCTCAGCAGGCCGATGATGAAGGCGAAGGCCTCCCTAGGAACAGAAGCTAACCGACGACGTCGCCACTGCAGGACGGAATGGCTGCCTTCGGAGTCCGAGGCAGATGCAAAACGCCAGCTCACGAGATCCTCGATTTCCAGCTCCGATCCACCGTGTTCCCCGAGACCCCCTTCCCGTATCGGCTGCATGCGATAGCGGCTCCTGTCGATCCGACACAGATGGGCAATAACGCTAGTGGCTTTGGCCAGGGTGGCAGGAATGAGGTCGAGATTGTTCAGCCTGGCCTGGGAGGGGACCACGCGCAGCTGATGCACCTCCGCGAGATGGTTGGGTCCCTGACGTACCGCGCGCGATCGATGGGTCTGGAAGGAGCAATCAAGTGGTTCATGACGCTTGGCCGAGTTCCGGTGGACTCGGGCAATCAATCTCCGTTTCCCAATGGGGTGTCCACTGCGGTTGCGGCTTCCTAGCGGTCAATGGGGCATCTCAATTGTATGGGGTTCTCTGTGGTACTTGGGTTTTCTTTTTCGGGTCCCAATCACTTCGATTCTTCTGCTTGTTGCTATCTAGTTCCGCCCTCCTAAATTGATCGTGGCGGCGGAGTCATTCAGATCCTGTCCCAGCAAGGGTATTGAAGTGTCATTTACTCGCTATCAGTATCGAAATCTCTAGTTTGAGTATACCTCTCAAGGCCCCGTACGGACCATCATAAAGTATCGATATATAGCCAGGCGCGTCATGTATTCTGTCCCTCAACCACCGAGCGGTGCGTGGAACCCTACAAAGCCGTCCTCATAGAACGGGCCAACCCCCATAAGTGTAGTTACTGGAAATCCAATCCAGATCCTCCTTCCTTTCCGCTTGATTGTTGTGATGAGTGAGATAGTCGCCTCACCTGGAACCAGATCGCCACTCAGCATGGATGCATCAAGATGCCACACATCTACTTCGCAAATTTCATAACTTATTTCCAATCTGCACAACAGCCAGGCAGGAAGCTGTCACTTGTTAGTTCACCTTCGTTGCCGTGCCCAAAGATCCCCCTCCACAGTTGAGTCATCTCCGAGCATCCGGCTTCGAAAGCGGGGGACAGATTGCAATCCCAACCGGGGCTGAGTGAGAGGCGCACATTGCACCATCACACCTTGGACAGCCAGAACCACAATCCACTTGCTAATCCTTTCCGTCCTCAAGGCACGGAGATGATGGGATATTTAACCCTACCGAGTTGCATTGGTTTCAAAGCCACGATCTGTTGCGTCTGGGCTCAGCATGCCAACAGATCTCGGGACTTGTGTAACACATCCCGGGCGCGATGATGCCTGAGTTTTGGGCTCCCTAGGTAGGCCCGTAGGGTAAAGCTGTAGAGTCTTCCACCCGGCAGCATGGTGCTCCGCGTACCGAAACAAGAGGTCCCTTTCTCCCCTTGACAGTCGGCATCCTCCCTATTTTCTTGGATCTCGCTCAAACGCTACCGAAGCGCGCCCTCACGGCTTTCAACATACTCAACAATTCCTGCGTTCGTGACCCTCTCCGCAAAGATCTCCAGATGTCGGTCCAGATCCATTCCCTCCGCCCCCAGAAAAAATGTCTTTATCGTCAAAAATCATTCCGTCGGGCCCTTCATCCAGACCCCGTGTACTCCGCGTGTGGCCGGAGAGCCTCCGAGGCAGGGAGGCAAGGTCCCATCAATTCGCGTGTCTGTAGGCGTCGGTGGATCCTCTGTCTGTAGGTCTTAGGGCTGTTCCGATCGTCAGAACCAATTGGATTGAGAAAGTTGAGCTTGGAAGGCGAGAAAGGGGAGATTTAGAGAATAACTTCGGTGGAGAACCCTGGCTGAATGGCCCTAGGTGGACGCACTCGGCTTTAATTTGGATTTTTCGCCCCAGAGGTCCATCAGTCCTCAAGACCTTCCAGCTTCACCTTTATTTTTCCAAATCGAATCATAACTGCTGAATGCTTGTGAAAAGAATACTGAGAGACAGTTTGATTAGTGTATGTCTAGGTATTTAGTCTTGAAGATGTGTTAAGAGGCCCCGTTCCTTATTTCAATAGGTGATATACATATATATTCACAGTTTGTACAAAATGGAGAGGGCATTGCATTATATAAAGCCGGAAAAAATGTTCCAGCTGTGAAGATTGAGGTCAGATTATATTGAAGAGAGTTTTATCTTAGCAAAGAGATTCCAAGGTTAGTAGATGCGAAATTTCCCATAGTGAGTCAATCGAAGCATACCTACCTAGTAAACAACCACACCTGATAAGTGTCTTGACTTCACAACCAAAAAAAGACTCACTTGGTATGTCAGTACAAGGAGTTACTTGTTATTGGCGGGCAAACGCTTTTAACAAGAGTAAGAGTATCGACATTAATAGGGTGCTTTTACAACTCACTGTGAATTTGGTGCAGATACATCTAACAATAGTCTCCTAAATTATTCAGTCTAAACTCGCTATCATGCCTCCAGACCCCTTCGACTGAGAATTAGATTACCCTATCTACCAAGCTACGAGAAAGAATAAACCAAATACCTAGGTACCTTAAGATCCCGATGCGCATCCCCAAGCACCCTGTCGGAATTTATACGATACGGGATTCCCACCAGACAGACACTGATCATTTAATCACGGCCACTCGTCCATGTTGGCCTGCAAGATAATCTCAGCAGCCTGCTCAGCAACCGCATAAAGCGTCGCCTGCGGATGACCGCCAATACCAACGGGGAGAACACTCGCATCCACAACGCGCAGGTTCTCAACCCCCATCACCCTCATCTCGCTATCAACAACCTTGCCCATTGCAGCCGTCCCGGCAGGATGATGGTGCGCCATACCAGTCGCCCGAATGCGGGCGTCAAATTCCTTGTCTGACGAGTTCGGCGTCAAAGCCGGCATCCCCGGTGGCGGGACCTCGGCCTCGACGTACTCCTTTAGAGCCGATGTGCCAAGCAGTGCTCTCGCCGTGCGGCGGGCGCCGTAGATAAGAACCGCCCGGTCGGTTTCGGTGTCGTAGTAGTTCGAGTTGATTTCCGGGGGCGCGGTGGGAGATGCGGAGCTGATGCTCACCGTGCCGCGGGATGTTGCGGACAGGAGCATGGTCGAGGTCATGATGAGGGTGCCGTCTGCGGGCATTCCGATCGGCGTGTACAAGATCAGTGTCTCGACGAGGGGGCGACCGGGGATCAAAACTGATTCGTCTGTGTTGGGGCCGAATCGTTCTTTGTCCTTCTGCACGGCTGGCTCGAGGATCGTTTTGGGCACTTGCTGGTTGACGGCCCAGTCTACGGGGAAGCCCTGGGTTAGGGCTGGGTGGGTGAGCTTGGGACTTCCTAGGGCAAGGCCGCGGTCGGGTTCGCGCAGCTTGTAGAGCTGGTACAGCGCGAAGTGGTCGATGAGGTTCTTGCCGACTTCTGGGGACTCAACGATGAGTGCGATTCCGTGCTCTGCTAGTACCTCTGCTGGTCCGATTCCAGAGAGCATCAGAAGCTGCGGAGTGCGTAGTGCCCCAGCCGCGAGGATGACTTCCCTCCGTGATGCGAAGCGACGACCATCTGCAAGGAGGACAGCAGATGCAGTTCTTTCCGGGCCGGTAACTTCAACCTTGTGCACCGTAGCCCCGGTAATGCAGTGCACCCCGTCGAGACTATAAGCCTGATACGCAGCCTGCCGCTCCCCGCCCTGCCATGTCTCGAGGAACTCAACGACGCCTGATGACCTGCCAGTGCCTGGACTTGAGTTGAACTGCTCTCCAATCTCAAGCCACGCATCCCTGATCGGTTCTCGCAGCGGATACTGTCTGTCCGGATCCCTCGCAGACACAGACGTCACACGCACCGGCCCCTCAAACCCATGTTCGCGATGATCAGCCCCGCGATCAAAGAACGATTCCGACCGGCAAAAGTACGGCAAGAGACCCTCATACCCCCAGCGCTGATCTCCGACCGTCTCAGCCCAGAGATCGTAATCCGTTGAATCGCCACGACTCCAGCCACCAAAGTTGATGGTCGTCCCTCCACCGAGAGCTTTTCCCGCGTGCACAGTGTGGACCCTGTCCGCCGTATGTGGTTGGGCCGTTGTGGCGTACGCCCAGTCTAAGTCTGAGCCAAGGAGAGAGAAGAGCGGTGGGTAGGTCTTGACATCGGGGTTGTTGGAGGCGTCGACGCCTGCTTCGAGGAGGAGGATGTCCAGCGACGGGTTGCGCTGTTTGAGGCGGGAGGCGACGACGCAGCCTGTTAGTCCGCCTCCGACGATGATGTAGTCAAACTCGGGGGTGGCCATGGTCTGCTTCTGTGGTTTTTTGGAAGATCAGTGGAGGATATGGCGGGTGGCTGTTTTTAAAGCTGACGCCTAAGCCTTCCGTTGGAACAAAGAAAACATAGCCTGACCTAAAAGGCGCAAACTATAGCCTTGGCCTTGAAACAGCAAAGCATCGGCTCCTTCGCGCCGAGTACGGTAGGCGCCACGTCATCCTCGCAGCCGAGACTTCATAGTACCTAGCTGGAGGTAGATAGATGACACAAGGCCGCAGGAGCCCTCTGCAGCCTGCAAAATAACAAAGAAGCGTCCATGACCCGGTACGCCATTCCTGCCCTTATACCTTTTCAAAACCTCATTATGGTCGCAGCTCTTACCCTCTAGGTTATCCTCGTAAGTTGCTTGAACGACATCGACTGCCCAGGTGAGTTTATCAGGTCGCTGGCCGGGCCTACCCTTGGACTAGGGCTTCGTGCGGGATAACCCTACTTGAGGTATACCAGCATTACGCATTTTCATACCAGCTCAGCATTCTTTCAATCTGAGGCTACGCAGTGCGTGGTAGAAAGTATCTGACAATAACATCCTCATGGTAGCTGATCTGTGCCTTCTATTTTCAAGGCCACTGATTTGGACAAACTTCCGTAAATGTTCAGGGGAAACGTTGAATCAGGGCCTTCTATTATACTCAATATCCCACTGTGCGTTGGGGTCAGGAAAGTCCATGGGGTTCTCGGGTTCTCCAACCAAGGTTCATGACCTAGGGTAGAACGAGCACATAACATCAAGAATCCCAACGGCTTCCCCTTACAACGTGTCCCATTTCATGCCCTATCTAATGCACTACAACACATAATAGCCACTCCAAAGCCAGAGACAGCCCACATCGACATCTGAACAACCATAACGTTCCGAACCCATCAACACTCCAACCCCACCCTCCCCACCCCCCTAACAGAATGCGCCAACAAAACCATCCTGGCCATTCTAATCTGGGTTCACTTCCTCCAAATCCTCGACAGGACCGTGCTGGGCTACGGCGCAACATTCGGCCTGGATTCCGACCCAAACCTCACAGGGAACCTGTACTTGCTCGTGGGCTCCATCGCCCCAATAGCCCTAATCGTAAAGGTGCCTCATCGCATCCTCATGCCCTTCCTTGTCTTCGAGCGGGGTATCACACAGGTATGCATGGCCTCATGTAAAGCTTTTAGCAGGCTGATGGCGACGCGGTTCCTACTCGGCCTGTTTGAGGCGGATGTCTGCTACTTTCTAGCATTATTATAACGCAGCGGGACCATCGCGCAGAGAAGCCGGTTCGCGTTGCGGCGTGGTATAGCACGAATGGGTTGCGACGATGGTGGCGACGTTGTCGTTTGGGCTGGGCCATATCTCGTCCGGTGTGCTTGCTGAGTAGCAGATGTGCGTACTCTTCCTCCAGCCTTCCTTATGTTTTCTTAAGGATCAGGGCAAGTGGCTGATTTAAATTCAGAATCTTCCTCTTCTTCGGCATCCTCACCCTCTCCGCGCCCCTGTCTACATCTTCCTACCTAGACAACGACATCGCGAGTGCGCGGTTCCTAAACGAGACGGAGAAACGTCAGGCTACGGAGCGCCTGCGTCATAACAGACTGGCTCACGTACTCCTGGTGAATCATTACGAGACCTCGAGGGCAATACCTACTATGATATTCTGAATAAGACTACTTCGATACATTACCTAGTAGGATTGGGCGGGCGCATTCTCGGCGTTGAGGACTTCAGTATCATGTTATTATTAGGGCATACTGCTCTGTGCAACGCTTTCGATTAGAAATAACCCTTGATGACCAGGAAGAATAAGACAAGCTTGAGAGGCTGCCTTGACTTCCAATCACACCCTATCTCCTGTCTACCTAGTACAGCTCCAGCTTCTAGACCTCTCCGATGAGAAACTTGAAATCAGTTGTGTTCGAAAGTGTTTCAACCACGAGGTAGACGTCTAAGGCTAGTAGTGAGCTAGAGGTTAGTAGGTCTCAGGACTCCGTGGTCGTCTTCTTATCCTATTGACCTGTTATTCAAGATCAGACATACCATAAGGTAGGTCAAGTGGACGCGATAATAGACCGGTATTTAAACCATTAATTGATCGCTTTCTCTGACTAGCTAGGCGGCCATTCATGAGGGCCATCATCCACAATAACCTCCTTTCCATTCTCATCCCTTGAAATCTCATGCTTCACAAACCAGCGCGTATCATTGCCATCAAAGAAGCTCCCCCGCCCGTCTTCCTCAATGTACCCTTCAACCTCCATCTTACGTATCGTCTCAAACGACAGGAAAACAAATCTCTCCCAGTAGCCCCCGTACGCGAAGTTCTTCTTATAATAACCCCCCTCCAGCGGGTCCATGAATTCAGGACGTAGACGTGTCCAGATGCCGCGGCCTGTGGGCTCCAAGTTCCACGACAGCGTGCCGTGCCTCTTGTGAAAGGGTTCGATCCAGGGTCCTTCTTTCCAGAGATCATCGATCCCCAGCTCTGCTGCGCGTCTTTCTATGTCTTCTTTGTAAAAGAGGTTGCCGGTTTTTTCGGCCGCCTCCATGAGGGCGACACAGGGGCGGAGGTTGAGACGCTCATATAGACCTTGGTAATTGGCGTATATGCAGGCGATGGCGATCTGAAAGAGCATGGACGGGCATCGTTTAGCGAGACTCTCTAGCGAGTCCTCTGGCGGTTTCAGAGGATACCAGATAAGCCAGGGTAGGCAGGGGGTGTCTTTGGTGAATGTCCCAACCTCACCGATCATGATGCGGCGGGCGTTGATGGCTGCTTGGACCTTGCACTGCTCTTTATCGCCTATCCGGCCTTTGAAAGCGTCTGTATCAAGCTGGTGCTGCCACCACCGAGCAAACATTGTGTGATGGTATATACCACGAACAACGCAAAGCATCTCGACCTCGTCGCTAAAGATATCTTTGCGAGATCGGCGGCTGATAAGTCGGGCACACCGGTCCACATTCCCCTCAAAGGCTGCCATCTGGAATAACATGTTCTTCTTCATCGTTGGTATATCAAGAGGCAGAGGCTCCCAAAGCATCGTCGCCTCCTGCGGGCTGAATTGGTCGTAGCGCGCTATATCCGGCCAGCCAGAGTCAAGACCGATGTACCGATCCTCTTCGATATCGAGTTCTTCGGGGCTAAAATCCTCCGTGGCATCTTCTGAGAGTGCGTAGCGCCACTCGAGCTTCCACCGAACTTGCGTCTCGCCATCTAAATAGGCGGGGTATCGTGGAGTGTCCGGGTTAATCGAGCGTTCGTAATCATCCATCACCGCGTACTTCATCGGCGAAGACATAATCAATGTGTAGATTTGGTCGCCACCTTCTGTATGAGCCTCCCGAGCCTCTTCAGCAATGGAGACATCAGGAAGAAGGTCGAGTTCTCGGTAGAGGTTGATATAGCCAGCAGCAGCACAAGCCCGTCCGACCTGATAGCGCATAGAAGGGAACCGCTGAGCAAGTTGGCGATAAATGTCCTCGCTTGCAAAATCCGGGTTCCAGATACAGTAAGGCTGGGCTTCAGGGACCTCGAGCCCGTCAGGAACCACGTTACTCATAATGAGGCGGGCGTTGCGCGCTCGAACAAATTCAGGAAATCGAGAGGTGGCGCACACGTCTCTGATGCCTTGGCTCATTGCGAAGGTGTAGGAGCAGCGCAGCCCTCGAATGACTGCACATCGTGCAGCAGCAGACGTGAGGTCATCTGGGACGCTCCTCCCCTCGAGGGCGGCGATGCATTGGTCGTAATCGTAGAGGTGCTCGTTCGTCGCGGCAGTGCTTGGCTGAGAGAGCTCTGACTCGGCTTCGCTCTCGCTGTCGGACATATTGCAGCATTCGATGTGGCGGATGGGTGTGCAAGTTTCGGACTGGCCCTGGCTGTGGGTGAAATCTGTTGGCATCCACGTGACTCTGATCCTGCGTCCAGACTCTACCTAAAGAAGGGATGATCGGCATTCGGCCCGCATCGGAAATTAGTGGCGTAGGGCCCGTCGGGAAGAGCCGCCACCTAATACCTATTTTAAGTACTATGTAATATGTATATACAGATTGATGCCAGTCGTAGTTGATGGATCACCGTAGCAAGTGCGCATTGTAAATCCAATCAATGGACTTTTCTCGTCGGCTGTGGCCTGCTCAAAGCCTCAGGTGCTTCGCGAACGGCCGGATCAGTGCGCCTTTAGGTATCCATGGATGACTGGTGGGTCCTGTTGCCTCACGCGGTGGTTTGACAAATTCAATAGCAACTCGAGAGTCGAGTCCCACTACTGGTCCTGGATTTGCAGGGTATGACTGTGCACTAGCTCCACAGTCACAGGCACACTGCCGGTGAGTCATGGAGTTGCCACATCAGGAACTCGTCCGATGAGAGACTATGGTAGAGTCCGGTCAAATTCACAAGCCTCAATAGCAATGATTAGCGTACTGGCGAGTATTACAGTATTGTACCTGTGCCATCCGGTACAGTCCGCTGTAATAGTCACTGAGCATGCGACAGAGATCCCGAAAGCCATTCTTTCATGGATATTGTCTGGCTTGCTACGGCAGAAACTGGGGCGGCTAACGATTGCGGTGCCTCCGATAATCAAATAACAAAATATGGCGAAGCTCTTACAATGAGGTTGAAGAGTCTAAGAGGCCGCTGGGCTCTGGAACAGCCACGGTTGATCCTCATGGAATGTCAAGTTCCAAGGTTGCTCTCACGCTCTACGAGCACGCATCTTTTCAAGAGAAAGGATGATTCAGTTTTGTGCGAGGATGCTACAGAGACTACATCGATAATGCTTTGAGTGTCGCGGGGAATAGAATACTCCAATGGAATTTCAAAAGAGGTGATTGTTAGAAAGGGGAAGGCATAGCTATTAAGGAACAATACCCCTTTCAGAGTGACTTCTAGCAAGGGTTGTTCTCATCAATGGACTTCCACATCTCGATGGTCTGGAAATGCGAAGGGTTGGCGGCATTTGCTTTTGCAAAGGTCCCTGCTGGGTCGCCGAATTCTGTTACCTGTTCAGAGCAGCTCGTTAGCAACAGTATGCAAGCAAGGAGCAAGGGATCAGATCGTCCGTACCCATTTCACGAAATCCTTTTTCGTTTTGATTACCACCTTGCCGCCGGTCGACTTGCTGATTGCTGCCTTGACGTCGTCCTTATGTTCCTCCCAGGTCTTCACAAGGTCGAGGCGCTCATACTCTGGACCGCCAGGGACAGCCGATTTTACATTCTTGTCTGTCTCAACCTTACCGTCCAGACCAAGGTTATTTTTCCCGGTGAAGTAGTTGAGCATAAACCGCTGGCCGTCCTCAATCCGCAGTTTGACAACCCTGTCAGTAACGGTCTTCATGAGCGTGTCCCGTTCCTTGATCTTGGAGTAGTCGTCTGTTGTGCGCCACTTCTTCAGCTGGTCGTCGAGTGCCTTGATGAAGCGCTGATATCGTGCATCCTCTCTGTTTCTAGCCTCCTCTTCCTGCTCTTCCTTGGTCGGTCTCCTGCTTTCCCCCTTGCCGGCCTGTCCTTTCTTTGCCTTGTTCACCTTCCCCCCACCACCGGTCTGGCCGAACTTGTCATTGATCTTTGCGATCTCCATCGTATCGCTTAGGCGGTTATCAACGAGTTCCTCTGCGGCGCGCTCAAGGTCATCTACTCCAGACGGGGCCGTGATGTCCGGGGGTATATGGTTAGGGGAGTCGTTGATGGAAACGCCGCCCACGCGCAGCATAAACTCGTTGTAATGCAGAGGTTCGTTCTCCGTGTAGACATTGGTGGCCTGGATCCAGTGCCTGTTCTTGATTCCGTCGTCCCCTCCTCTAACGTGGTTCATCGGCAAGATCTCCCTTTGCTCAATGAGTTTTCCGCTCTTGTCCTTTGTTTGCATCGCGCTATATTTTGCAGACGTATGTTAGGAACTGCGATACATCCCGTCCTGTTTCGAATGGAGTAATATAGAGTCATATCGGCATCACTTACATGGCCATTTGGTATCTCTCCCATAGCCAGATTCGCTCGTAAGCATGGGCATACATGTTGGCCGTTCTCTTGGTCACGGCGTCGGATTGCAGGGCTAGACACAGCCATAGTAAAAGCAGCGCAGCCAGAGGCACCCGCGCAAGGAGCCCAGGCATCGTATTGCCAAATTGTGCTATATATAACAGAAAAAAGAAACGAAGGGTGTGCTCGACTTAGGGTACGGAGGACAAGGCCCATATTTATTGGTACCAGCTACCAAGTCGCCCTGAAATGCCCTTGTCCAACACATTAAATTAGCTGCGTATTTATCAATACATTTATCTCCGCTCCCAATGTTTCATCCTCCCTCAATGCGCCGATTCTTAGCCCCCCAAAAAGAGAAGGAATCTAAAGTCGGGCGCGGCCATCGCCGAACACACTAGATGGACCTCAATAGTTGTCAAATCTCGCTTACAGCCTCGTAGAGGTAGGTACGCGCAGTAGCCAGTCGGAAGGACGAAGACCCACGAGGCTCTCAACCGGCACTTCCGCCCGGCGCAGATCAGAGCACAGGACATTTTGGCCGAGGCCCATTCGCCTCGGCTTCATCCAATCGAGCGCCCTGGACCCTGGTAACGGGAGATTACTCTAAGACAGTCTTGGGGCCAAAATGGGTCGGACGCAGGTGCATCTCGACACGGTAGAGGCTCCAAACCCCTTGTACATGTGAGCCTCGTCTGCTTGGCCGCTTAGGGTTTGGGCAAGCATCTCCAAGACTTGGGATAGAAGCTTAGGGTCTTGGCTCTTGAACCCACCAGATCCACCGTGAGGGATTTTCTGGCGATCTACATGCGCTAGTCGGGAGTCGGCATATCGGAACACTGTTGTTTTATCTGTGCCTTGCCGTAGGGCGCCTCGAGGCTTTCGGGGCGTCCCTTTGTTGGATTAACGTCTCCATTTTGGGATCTGCTCCGTGCCCTCCAGCTAATCACTCCTGCAGAGAGTTAGTCCAGGGTATTCCTACCGTAGCTTGAACATACGGAGTCCAGACCAACTAGAAGTTATGACTTAAGTCGGGCCGTACAGGCAAACCCTCGCTTAAGGTACAGGATGCACTGCCCTACCACTGGCCCTTGATCATGGTCCGCCTGTTTCAATAGTCTTCTTGCCCGGCCATGGTTCTTCGCGTGGATACCACGATAGGTAGACTACTAGACTCGGATCACGTACAGGGTCAAATGGACTGAACCATGGTCGGGAAAGACTGGCTAACAGATAAGGTGGGCCTTAATTGTACGCGGACCAGAAGTGCTGTAGTCTAGCTGGTTCAAACGGAGATTAACCGAGCTCCAGGAGACCATCCGGTCACACCGAGATAGGTGAAACGCTGGAACATAGTACCTAAACTAGGCAGCATGCCAAAGGGGACAGGAGGCTAGTGTAGGTTGGGTGTACTGTGACCCCGAGTGATTCCGGGCAAGAGCAATTGTATAAATAAAATGGCGAGGTAGAAACAGCTTCCCATCTCACAGACTTGCCCTGTCGTTCGTTCTCTCATTGCTAGGTAGCCTACCTGGCTACGCTCATTCTCTCTTTTATCCATAACTTAGCCAATCTGGCTTTGCCATTCATTTGATCATTATGAAGCCCAATATCATAACATTCTCTTTTTCTTATCTTTCTTTCCTTTCCCTCAATGCCTTCCCTTCTCTTACCCATGCCTCTTCAAACGGCCATCTGGCACCCGTTGCCCCAATGGGTGACCTGAAAACCGAGGACCCTATTGCGTCGCCCCTCGTTCATGGATGCCCTCAGTCCTGCACCGTCCTAGGGGCTGACCCGGCGAACTGGACTCTGATCCACGACATGAACATCCTGGACAGATGCAAAGAACCAACTCTCTTTGCCTTCAACATCCAGAGTGAGCTAAGCGTTGCCACACCCATGGCCTCTTGCTCTTTGCTTGAGGAGTACCCCAAGCGTGCTACGACAAAATCAGCGAAGATGACCTGGGCAAGTGTTGATACAGAAGACATTGATGCTGTTGACCAGCATCTCGAGGACTCTGGAACTTGCGGTGCCACGGTGAAGACCATTGACGCCGTGCTTGAAAGTGGTAACGTGGGAGGCGTCATTCTCGAGTCCAACTCCACCAAGAGTGCCATCGCTGCCGTCGAAAATCTGGCATCCTATATGGCCGATGCCTCATCTTGTGGTACAACCATTCTCTTTTCCAAGTTCGGCGACTCGGTGGCTGCTATGTATGCTGGGGCGGATGTCTTGCAGAGTGGTGTTGGCGACACATTGAAGCAATTCGGGTAAGAGCAGCCATTGATCACCTGTTTTCAGATGCTAACGAATGAGTCAGTATGTTTTTATCATCTTCAGCTTCCTTCTAGCCCGACCTTGCACTTCCCGTCCTCTCCCTTGCTCTATTATTCATTCCCTGTCAAATATCCGACTAATACATGGCCCCCTTTAACTAGCCGACGAGATCATAGATGGGTCCCAAGCTGTTCAGATTTGCGATGCAACCTCGCAACAGGCCCGAACAGTCGGCCTGTTTATCGCTAGTTCAGTCGACAAACTCGGTGACGCGCAACGTGCTCTTCAAACCTGGGCTAGCGGCGAGTGCGTCACCCTTGCCGATTCCAAGTCATCGAAAACCAGCCTAGGCGCCCTAGAGGCCGCGCACAAAAGCAAGCGATCTTCTCTCGCATCTCTCTTTTCCATCCCTCTCGCTCCCCGCGCCGACTGCAGAACCATCCAAGTTGTGTCAGGCGACAGCTGCGGTGCCCTCGCCAGCCGCTGCGGCATATCCGGCGCCGATTTCACCAAGTACAATAGCCAAAAGAACCTGTGCGCCACTCTTAAGCCCAAGCAATATGTTTGCTGCTCGTCAGGCTCATTGCCTGATATGCGGCCCAAGCCTCAAGCTGACGGCACCTGCGCCACCTACACCGTCCAAGACAACGACAACTGCGCTGGTATTGCCGCAGAGTTCAGTCTGACCACCAAAGACATTGAAACCTTTAACAAGGCCACTTGGGGCTGGGCTGGCTGCTCACGTCTGCAAAGGGACCAGGTCATCTGTACGAGCAAAGGAAATACGCCTATGCCGGCCCCAATCAGCAATGCCGCCTGTGGACCGCAGAAGCCTGGGACCAAGAAGCCAACGGGAGACTTTACTGGCTTCGATCTAGCCAAACTGAACCCTTGCCCTCTGAGCGCTTGCTGTTCCGGATGGGGTTTCTGTGGGACGACGGAGGAGTTCTGTACTGAGTCCCCTGCTGATACTGGGGCTCCCGGTGCATTCAAGTCTGGCACGAACGGGTGTATCTCCAACTGCGGGACGGAAATCAAGAACAATGATGAGGCACCAAAGTCCTTTCGCCAAGTTACCTACTACAAAGCATTCAACATGAACGGTGATTGCCTGAACATGGACGTTTGAGAGATTGACAATAATAACCCACCTTTACAACTCTTAGTAATCTAGGGGTACCTTTAAATAAGGGCTCTAAATACTTTAAAACTATTATAAATATATATTTTTACTATCTTAATTTTATTTTTAATTTTTTTTTCCCCCTTTTACTACTCCCCGCGGTATAATAGCTAAAATTAAGACATGTATTTTTAACTAGCCTACAGGCCTTAATTTAACTAACTTTACCTAGCTATAAAATTTTTTATTCCCCTTTAACCTTTATATTATAAAAAAAAAAAAAAAAAAAGGGCCCTAGCAAGCCTATTTTTTTTTTTATTATTAAAAGTAATAGCGTGCTAACTTTTTAACCTAGCCTAGCTATAAAAGCCCTTTATAATTAACTTAATAAGTAGGAATATTAAATATATATTAAGTATAAAATTTTTATAGGCTTTATAACTACTATTAATAGCTTTATAACTAGGTAAAAAACTTAAAATTAAAAAGTCTTTGCTTATAATATTTATAATAAGTTTATATGCTTTATTTTTTTAAAGGGCTACGCTAATATTAATAATATTAATTATATTTTTTTACATGTATATAGCTAGCTTGTTATTATAATAATCTTTAATAAGATTATTACCTAAAAAAAAATAAGTTTAATTTTTAAAAACTTAAGGGCTTAACCTATTTTTTTTAAAGTAAGTTTTTTTACCCTAACTAATACTATTTTAGGCAAGATACCCCTATTAAGCACCTTAGTAACTTAATTAGCGTGTAGTAGCTTTATTATAGCCTTAACCATGTAAAATAACCGCAGGGTACTAATTACTTTTTTTAATAATAAGTTAATAACATGCCTTAAGGTATATACTATTTAGCAAGCCCTTATTAAGTACGTGCTAAAACTAATTATAACCATGGTTATTTTTAAAATTAATACTACCTGCACGGGCTAAGCTATTATTTTTAATAACTTTTTTATTAAAAATTTTTTAGTAATTAAAAAAATAATTAATATAATTTATTATACCCTAGGCGCTATTAATATATATATTTTTTAAAAGTAATATAATTATATAATATAAAAAGTGCCTAGCACTATCCTAGTATATAATAATAATAAAATAAATATTATTAAGCTAATTTAAAATAAAGTTATAGCTTAAATAAAATTAAAGCTAATAAGGCTTACTTTTTTAAAATATAGGCCTAACCTTAATACTAGGCATATTACCTAGGTAATTTTTTTTTTAAAATAGCCTAAAACTTTTATATTATTTAACTAAAGCAAGTACTACTAGCTTATTAAAAAGTATTAACTAGTTTTTTAATATAACCCTAGCTGCTAGGAATATTACCACCCAGCATGCTATAATTATATAATATATTATATATAATATAATATAATAGCTATAAACTACTTAAATTTTATTAACTTAAATTATAAAAACCTTATATATTATATAAACTACCTAGGCCCCTAGCTAGCTAAATATAATAATTATTTAATAGCCCCTAGGCATAAAAATAAAACTTTAATTTATTTATTTAAAAAAAAACTTAATAATATATATTATTATAGCACCTGCTAGTACTAAAACATGCATGCCTAGGCTAATATTAATACCTAGCTTTAAGTAAAAACCGCAAGGTTTTTATCCTAAAAAAATCTTTAAAAGCATATTATAAAAAAGCTAAAGGTAAATAAGCAAGGCTTTATAATAATTACTAATTATTATACCCCGCGGTTTAATACTTTTACTAGTAATTAAAATTTTAGGTAACTTTTTATTAAATTAATTTAACTAGCCCTAGCTAATGCGGGCATACCTTTTTTATTTTAAGTAATAAAAGTTAATATTAAAACCCTTTTTAAGCTTTAATACTAAAGTACTAAAAAAGGCACTACGGTAACTACCACTATAATAATATTTAATAATAATAGGATTTTATTATTTACTAGGTAAATATAAGTAAATTTATACCTAGTTATATTATAATCCTATAACTAGCCTATAAATAAAATTATAATATTACCTATATTTAAAAGCCCTGGACCACCGCAGGTATAAAAACTTAAAATTACTTAATATATAAGTATTACACGCTAGTAAATACTTAAAATAATTATAAAAACTAGCTAAAAAAGCGCCTTAAAATACTTACCTATATTTATAAAAAGGGAGCGCTACGTGTTAAATAATATTATTTAATATAAAGTTAAAACATGCTTTAGCTCATGGTAAATAGTATTAAGGTTTTAAATATATATTAAAAACTAACTACCTATAAAATAGTTAACTACCTAGTTATACTAATCCCTACCTTAAACTATATAATTAATAAAAATTTTAATATTACTTATAATACCTTTAAGCCCGGGGTAAATAACCTATACTATAATAATAAAATTATTAAATAAGCTAGTAATAATAATATTAGCTATATTAATAAGCTAGGTATAACTATATATAAAGCTAGCCATGTTTTTAACCTAATTTTTTTAAATATTTTTTTTACCTGCATGCTAGTAATGCCTAAGTTATATAATAACTTTAATTATTAAACTTTAATTATTATGGTACCAGGGCATGGGAAAAAAATATTAAAATAATACTATTATAGTATACTAAACCATAAGCTTAAGCACCTGGCTAGGCTAGTAAAAAATAAAATAATATATTTTTTTTAGCCTAAAAAACTAAAAAATATAAAAATATTAAATTAATATACTAAATCCCTTAATAATACCATTACGGAAGCTATACAAGTAGTTAGTAAATATCCTAACCTAAAAAGCTATAGCACCCCTTAGTAGTTAACTAAATATATAAAAAATTACCAAGCCTAGGTAATAAACCTTACCCTAAAATAAAAAAAGTAATTTTTAGCTATAATTTATAAAACTAAGCACGCATATTAAATTAAAATAATTAATAATATTAAAAATAATTAAAAACTATATTAAATAATAGCATGGTATAAGTTAAAGCTTAGGCTTAAGACTTCCCTATTATTAGTAAATAATAAAGTAATTAAAAATATGTAAAAAAAGGCTAATATTTTATAAAAGGTTATACTAAAGTATTTTAATATAAATAATAACTTAAACTTTAATTTTCTAGTACTAAAGTACTAGTAAGAAAATAAGTATTTTTACTAGCTAAAAAAAATCTTATTAAAAAAAGTTAAAAAAAATATTATTAATATAAGTAGCACCTCTCCTAGGGCGGACTAGGTAATTATTTATATTTTAAAAACTTGCTAAAAACATGTTAGGCAGGCTATTTATAAGCTATATAATTATTACTTATAGCTAGGGTACTTCCCCTTATTATAAAAGCTTATAAAGGTAGTAATACTTTTAAAAAATAATAAAAAAAATAAATTCTTGCCCTAATTTTAGCACCTTATAATACTACTTTTAATATTAAAAAAAAACTTAAATAAATTATAACATGTTATGTTACTTTTACCACGCTAGTATAAAGGGTACTAAGCTTATAATAATATAATATTTTACCTAAGTAATTAGCTATAAACTTAATAGCCTTTTTTACCTATAATATAAAAATAACACTTTTATAAAACCAGGAGGTTACCATGGTTATTATAAATATTTTAGGTGCTTTTAATACTATGTTATTATAATACTTATTTTAGTAAATAATAAAGCAAGGCTGGCCTCGCGCGCTTTTAGCCTTAATTATAAATTTTTTTAGTAAATAAAGTGTAAAAATATACCTAAAATTTATTATAATTATAATATATCTAGTATACTATAGCATGCTATAAGGCTTACCCCTTTTTTTAATATTATTTTTATTATATATTATTAAATTACTACTAGCAGATTTAATCCTACGCTTTAGTTATATAAATAATTTTTATTTAAGCTATGTAAGTAACTTTTTTTATAATAACTATAAGTACCTAGTAAAAAATATTTATAGCATGCTAGCCTAGAAAAAGTAAAATAAAGTAGCTTTTATATTTAAAAAGCTAAAAATACTATATATTACCTAAAAGTGGTATAGTAAATTACCTTTACTAGTAGTTAATAACTAGCTAATAATTATTTTTATTACCATAGTACTAGGTTAAAAATAGCCTATATTATATTAACTAGGTATTTTTTTTAATAAATAGCTTTTTTAGTATTAATATATTACTAAGTAAGTAGCTAAAGCCCATATAATAGTATAATATATTTATAACCTAGTATATATAGCGCACGGCCTACCTATAAACTTTTTTTATAAAATAATTATTACTTATATTATTTTTAGCTTACTATACAGCACTAAGGCATGGTATAATAATAAAATTAAGCCTAAAAAACACATGTAAAATTTAAAGGTTAGTACCTAATTAAGCTAGTATATTAAAGTAATTAAAAAAACCCTGGCTTTAGCCGCACGCGGCATACTCCTAGTTTTTTATATAATATTTATAATAATTTTTTTTAAAAATACTAAACTCCCCTTTATAATAATAATATTAAAAAAGGCTTAATTATAATTTACCCTAAGGCTTTAGTTAGTAAATAGCTAAAATTTACTAGTAACATAAATAATATTACTAAAGATTTTATAAAAATAAGGCGCTGGCTTATATTAAAGGCCTAAAACTAAAATATAAATTATAGGGGTGCTTTTTTTAAATACCCTAAGGTTAGTCCTAGCTTACCCTTATTACTTTTAAAAATACTTAAAAAATCCTACTAGGGGCAAGGCCAAGAAGCTAGCTATAAAAAAGTTTAAATAATAATAATAAGTGCTACTAATAATAAAAGTAATAATTTTTAGTAATAATTTTAAATAAATATACCAGGGTGTGTATTATATAGGCTATAGTTATATAATATATTATAAATAACTTTTTTAAACACAGGAACTATTAGTTATTAGCACCTAGTTTTATATTTATAATATTAAGGCTATTAGTATGCTCCAGGGACTAAAGGCAGTAATTAAAAAACTTTTTAAAATATTTATTTACTAGCTTTATATAAATAGTACCTTAGTAATTTAATATACATGCAGGTAGCCCTTACTATTTTTTAACTAGGCTTTTTAAGCATTATACTAATTTATAAACTAATATATTATTTACTTGCGGTAATTTCCTAGTTATATAAATATTAAAGGTAACAAGCTAGCTAATAAGCTAATTAATAAAGCAGCCTTTATAAAAATATAGCCCTTAAATACTAACTTTTTAAAAATATAATTTACCGCAAGTAGGATATATAACTTATATAAATAAATATATTAAATTATTTAAGCTAAGTAATAAAAAAATACCTTTATAAAACTATTAACTTAATATAAGTAGTGGCTTATAAAATTAAAGCCCTACTAGGTTAAACTATAACTAAAGCTTACGCTAAAGCACCTAATTTTATACTACTAGCTAGTACTAAAATTATTATATAATAACTTTAGGTAATATTACAAGCACTTTTAGCATAAAAATATAAAAGTTACTTACTTTTATAAAAAAGGTAAAAGCCCTAAATACCTAGTTTTTTACTAGCACTTTTAGTAATACTTTTAATAATAATTATAGTATTTTATAATACTACTAATAATTAAGGCCAAGGTCTTAAAGTATTTTTATAAATTAAAGCCTAAAAACTTTATATTTTTACTAAAAATTATAAACTTTTATAAGTTTATTTACCCTTGCTAGGGCTCCCCGTGCCCTAGCCTTATAAAAACTATTTAACTTAGTATTAAATAATTTTATTTATTTTTACTTTATTATATTCTTTTTTTTTTATTTTACACCTTTTTTTAATATAACTAGCTTTAATTAATATATTTTTTTTATAAATAAGGCTAGCCTTTATATCCTATAATACTTAAATTACTAAGTATATAATAAATAATACCTACTAATAGCTATATATTAAAATAATAAGTAAAAAATAGGCGCCTAGCTTATAAATATTAGTAAAAGTTGCCTTTTAAAATAAAAAGCCTTTTATATATAAACTATTTAAATAAGCTATTTACCTAGCGGCGGCACGCCCCTATACCCCAAGGGAGGTCTGGAACATTAGGCGTACGCCTAGCAATCCCCGGGGCGTTAAATATCACTACTACTACTACTACTACAATAATGACCTGACCCACGTCCATTTCGCCTTTGCGGGCCTGACCAACGACTTTGAAATTACCTTTGACGACGCCTACAAGGATCAATTCGACGCCTTTGCGAAGATGGATGCGTCATGGAAGAAAATCCTTTCGTTTGGTGGATGGGCCGAGTCGACCGACGCAGCAACTTTCCAGCGGTACAAGGACGTGGTCAAGCCGGAGAATCGTGAGACATTTGCGAACAACGTCGTTGATTTTGTCAAAAAGCACAACCTTGACGGCATTGACTTTGACTGGGAGTACCCTGGTGCTACCGATATTCCCGGAGTCCCCGGTGGCCAAGGCGAGACCGACAACTACCTCGGGTTTTTGAAGCTGATGAAGGAGAAGCTGAACGACAAGTCACTGTCCATTGCGCTCCCGGCATCGTACTGGTATCTCAAGCCGTTCCCTGTTGCCAAGATGGCGAATTACCTGGACTACTTTATTTACATGACATATGACCTGCACGGGCAGTGGGGTATGTTGCCTTTTACTTGCTTCTCAGTCACTACCATTCGCTAATATGCTCTAGATTATGGCAATCAATATGCAAGCCCCGGCTGTGCGAATGGAAACTGTCTCCGCTCCCATGTCAACAAGACCGAGACGCACAATGCCCTAGCTATGATAACCAAAGCCGGCGTGCCAGCCAACCAAGTCGTCGTAGGCGTCTCAAGCTACGGCCGTAGCTTTGGCATGTCTGACTCCAGCTGTGCCGGGCCAATGTGCACATTCACCGGCGACTTCAGCACGTCCACGGCCCAGCCTGGCGACTGCACCAACACCGGCGGATACATTTCCAACGCGGAGCTTCTCCTTCTCAGCGACAACGCAATCCTAGGCTATGATGGGTATCACGCGAAATCATGGCACGACGACGATAGCGACTCTGATATCATGGTGTACGGCAAGAACGAAGAGCCGCATAGCTGGGTGGCTTATATGAGCGAGGACACGAAAGCCGGCCGCGTCGACTGGGTCAAGGGGCTCAATTTCGGCGGCGTCTCGGACTGGGCGATTGACCTGGGAGACTGGTATAATGGCGTTGATCCGGACGACGATGATTCGAGCTCTTTGTTGGCTGGTGGTAGGACGTACGATGGTTGTCCATCGGATGACTGGCCTGATACTTTGGACGAACTGAATGATAATCTCGACAAGATTGCCGTCGAATGCCAGGCTCAGGCGGTGGTCCATGTTCTTCTCTTGCATGTCAACGATGCAGTCTCTGACTATGAGGAGGTTTCTTCCGGTGATTATGACGAAAAGGTACCACATCCTGAGTTTGGCTCGAGGTAACACCGTGGCTAACAAGAGTCAGTTCAAATACTACGCCAAGTGGATTCGAGACGGCATCAACGACTCCCTCGACAAGTTCATGTACCAGAACGGCTCCAAATACATGGACTGCGAGTGGAAGGGCACCGGCGAAGACGGCTCCGGACCCTGCACAGAAATGAAGCGCGGATCCGACAAGGGAACCCAGTACGTGACCTGGAAGATGCGCGACGAGGACGGCTTCTACAAGGCCCTGAACAACGACTACGGCATCCAGGAAGACTGGCTTGACTGGAAGGAAACCTACGAGCAGAGACAGCCCTGCACTTGCCCGGACATCAAGCATCCCAATTGCCAGATGTGCCGCGACCGATACACGGAGGTCTACTACAACTGGCCCCGCCGCAAGGACAACGACGACGACATCGACGTGCCGAACCCAAAGACTGTTGTCGACGGCGCCATCCCAAACATCACCTCCCTCTCGAGCACAATGCTGTCCAGCTACTTCGACATGCGCACGTTCTCCCTCGACGCAGACTACGGCGACGTCGCAACATCCTTCAGCATGCCCGTCTTCATGATGCAGGACGCAACGGAGCAGATGAAAACGATCAAGAAGATCGGCGCCGAGGTCGAAGCAGCCGAGAAGAAGCAGCTCATTATGGGGATCCTCACCATCGTGTTCATGGTCATCCCGTTTGCCGGCGAGGCCACCGCTGCGATAGGCGGTGCGGCTGCCATTGCGCGCATGGCGCTGGTTGTCGGCGAGGCAGGGAACGCGGCACTCACGATCGCGGATATAGTTGAGGACCCGTCTTCTGCGCCGTTTGCCATTGCGGGCTTGCTGCTTGGTGCTGGGGCCGCGGGACGGCCGACCAGGAGGGTTTTCAGGGAGGCTGCGGATGCGCGGCGGGCGCTGTCGGCTGAGAAGCTGAGCATGTTTAGTGATGCGTTTCGCCATAAGGATACTATTGTGCAGAATATTGTTAAGAGGTGCGCTGCTTAGCTGGGGTCTTGCATTTATTTCGTCGGGATCAGGGCATCCAATAGTGTTCTGCACTGTCAATGAAGAAGGAGATGGATCCGTTCCCGAGGCCATGTTGTCTAGATTGAATATCTGGCAGTTGTAACAGATACCTACCAGTCCAGCCCTTCGCCTTCAAGCCAGAACCAAAATCCAGACAGCTCTCTAGTTACCCCGGGCGACATTCATTGGATTCCCTGTAGCAGAAGGTAGTGATAAGCCGATGAGCAACCCCCCGCAACCCCTCTTGCTCCTCTCCCTTTTCCACTCCCTGGAATTCAAGCTGCAGCTCACTTCTGCCGCAAAAGCCGACTCCAAGATCCAATCCTCCCACAGAAGAACATAACACCACAGGGACCGGCAACAGAATAGCCGAAAGACGCCCCAGCAACATCATAGTCCAGCCAACAGCGAGATGACGATACATGGGCTGCGCAAACATCGGGAACGCAGCGCTCATCAACGATCAGATGAAGACGTTCCCGCGATGGCAGAGTTACTGAGGTCACTCCCGCCGTCTCCTGCGATTGTCCGAGTCCATGAGCGCGAGGGATGGAAGGAGCAAGGAATGCCGTCGTTTGTCTATCTAAATCCGATGTCTTTCTGCCTACCTAGGTACATCCCCGACGCCATACATACACCGCAGCATCCCAACCGCCCGCCGAACCCCATGAAAACCTAAAACGGAATCCCCCCAATCTCCTCCTTCGCCCAATACCTCCGCATATTCTCCGCGCCCAGCGTCCTCACCTCCTGATCCAAATGCGTCCACAGCACATCCTTCCACGTCTCCATCTTCCCCCTCAGCACATCCATCTGCAGATCCTCCTCCCCACTCAGACACCTCTCCAAATACTCCCTGAACCCATCCAGCCCGGCATGGATCAGCTTATGCTGGCGCAGCAGCTCGGCGTTGTTCTTGCCCCTGCCGACGCGGAACTCGGGCATCTTGCGCGCGAGATGCGGGAAGATGTGCTGCTCCTCGATGGCGTGGTGCGTTTCTAGATGCGACGCGAAGCGCAGGCCCTCTGCGATGAATTGCCGGATCGACATGCCTTGGGGGCGGCGCCCGCTTGTGGCGGCGGTCCATTGGATGTCCCATGAGTGGCGGAGCATGGTGTGCTGGACGTTGTTAGACTGGCTTTTGTAGGAGGGGTGAACGTACAAAGTATTCCATCTTGTCGGCGAGTTGGTTGTAGATGCGGAAGTCTGTGGCGGACAGTGGAGGCAACTCCGGTTGTTGGGGGTTGGGGACGCTCATTGTGAATGGGCGGCGGATGGTAGAAGGTATAGAAGGTATAGACCTGGTGGTGCGTGGGATATGGCGCCAGAGGATATTCATATAGTGGAATAAGGGACTGGGGACGTTTTATCTGGGGATGTTGATGAAAACGAGGGTCTTTTATGGGGACAAATCAGACGGCCTGCATTTGATTTTGCTCAAATTCTGAATTAGTCATGGTGAGTCAGCGGTTGTGGGGCACATAAGTGCTGTCCCCTCCGAAATATATATTTCTGTCGCTGGTTAAATCCCCCTTCACCCACTTAACGGTTGGATAGGAGAATCCTAAGATCCAGAGCACTACAATGTCCCTACTGAGGGAATAATTCATGGCGTCGCAAGTCCGTCGTTGCCAAACAGTCCTAACGAGATTCTAGTACTGATATCACCATTGCTCTCCATCATAACCTGACTCTGCCTGGACTTCACTTGCAGATTATACCAAGCTGGCCAGGCCGAGACTGCGCCCGTCATATAAATTCTGCCGAATCGACTGCTTCCACTCAAGACGGGTACAGGTACTGGTGATACTGATCACTTTATCTAAAGCCATCGCCATGACCGCTCTCTTGCTTATGGCAATATAATGTTCCTTTGGACATACGCGTTGTTTGTAGAATCTGAATTCAAAATATTGCAGCTATCCGCTTCGCAAAGAGGGCGATGATAAGTTGGTGTAAGGTGGTAACTCCAAGAGTTTGGTATGTCTTGATTTGGGCATCTAGGCACCCAGACATCTCGCCTTTTCTTAAAATGTTTGGCTTGTTCTTATGGGAGTTGGACTTGTCTTGCTGTTTTGTCCAGGCTGGCTCCTTCCCCGGTTGCCGATCAATGCAGCTGCCACAACAATCCACCTGCAGAGGCATCCGCACACTCCTTCCGGCAAAGCCCCCGTGCCTTCCTTAATCTTCAGCACTCTCGACATCTCGCATCTCAACCTCTCGACTCCGTCTCTTTCCGTTCCCTTAAGGGCCCTCAGCTTTATCCCAAGCCAGCTACGTTCTCCACACGAACACATCCACCCGTCCACACGAAACCCCAACAATGTCGGAGGCCCTTTCCCTATCCAACGCCCTCCCCCTCGCCCTCCTAACCGCATCAACGCTCATCCTCCTCCGCCCGGTGCTCAAACCCTTCTTCCCGGAACTCCCCGAATCCCGCGAGCAGAAACACGACGGACTCGTGGCCAAGATCACGGAGCTCAAAGACGCGGTCCATAACCTCCGCACGCAGGTCGAGACTGCTACCAGGACGTTCCAGAGAGACCGGGATGAGTGCGAGCGCTTGATGCGTGAGAATGAGGCGCTTCGTGGTGAGCTGCAGAGGTGCAGGGAGGAGATGAGGAAGTCTGGGGAACAGCTGGGGCGTGCGAGGGAGGTTGTGGGGACGGGGTTTGATGGGCAGGTTGATGGGCGGGTTGATGGGGTTGATGGGGTTGATGGGGTTTATGGGCTTGATGGGCGGGTTGATGGGCGGGTTGATGGGCAGGCTGATGGACAGGTAGATGGACAGGTGGATGGACAGGTCGATGAGCCGGTGCAGGTGGCTGAGCAGTGAGGGCAGAGCGGGCTAGGCACACTGGCAATGAAGATGTCCATGGATGCAAGCTGGAGTTTAATGGTCGATGAGACTAAAGCCATGAATGTGGATTCTGATGGGCGCCGGCTGCAAGTGGAAATCCAAAATTAAATTACTACTCAGCGCCCTGATTCCGCTTGATAACTGTCATAACCTCTGCAAAGGCCCTCTCGTCTTCTCCGCTCAGAAAACGTCTATAGACCATCTCCCAACCCACGCGTCGGAACCCGTACTTGTCATCCAGAGACCCATAAACGTAAACTCGTGCCTCAGGATCCCTATTCATTTTGGCCAGCGCTTGCTCAACCCATGGCTCACCGCGCCACTCCTCCCTAAATTCCAGCGCCCCCTCATCCCCAGGTCCATAAAGCACACGAAACTCCTTCAAACGCGACGGAGAGGCGGCCACAATCGCAGTAAACAGATCGGCCCAGCTCATGGACGGCCCAACCCCCGCATGACACGCACGCAGGGTAACCGACTCCAGGGTCTCTTTATGCCTAATACAAAACTCACTCAGTTCCTCGCAAACAACGACATTGCCAAGCTCCAATCTCCGCAATCTCGGCATACTCGCTTGAAACACCCCAATGTCGAATCGATACCTATCGTGCCAAGCACCCAGGATCCCGGTCTCGCGGGGATCGAACGAGAAAGATTCAGCAGAGGCCAGATGGTCGAAGAACCAGAATGGTAGGTTCTCTGTGAAACCAGCGTAGATTTCTTGCGTGTTGATGTGCCACCCGGCGCCGTTGTCGAGGTGTGGGAGGGAGAGGGCGAAGGAGTTGAGTTGGGAGAGGAAGGATTGGAAGGAGGGGGTGGAGAAGGCTGAGATTGTCACGAGGGGGAGGTTTGAGAGTGAGAATGCCAGTTTGCGAAAGTTAGAGCGGGAGGTAGGGCTGGGATGGGGCTGGTCTGTTTTCGTGTCGTGGTTCGATGCAAGGGCGCGGTAGCTGGATGCCATTACACCGCGCCAGGGCGTGACTTTTTCTTCGTCGCCTGCTTCGTCGGGGTCATCGACGAAGGCGTCGTTAGCGGATTCCCAGATTTCGTCCCAGATGAGGGCGTTTGTGGGGTCTTGGGGGAATATCATGCTTGATTTCTTGAGGTTAGGAAAATGTGCTAGGTTTGAGAGCATGTGGTCTAGGGCTGGCGGGTAGAGGGTTTCGAATGTCTCGTCTTCTGAGATTAGTCTGGGTCTGCAACGTGGATGAGTGACGCACCTGGTGCACAGGTTATGGTGTACCGTAGCTCCTTGACGTGTCTTGCTACACTTCCCTGCGAAACTGCGAGTACAGACGAGGCGCTTTTGTTGTTGTTGTGCAGGTCAAGGGTGCGGAAGAGGCGTGGGGCGAGGATGTTTCGGAGGCCTTTGCTTGCGCTGCTTAGGGCAAGGAGGTCGTTGAAGTGCGGATGTCGTCCATGGCTCTTTTCAGGTGTTTGTGCGGGTGTAGGTGCATGCTCGTTTAGGATGGCAATGACGAGGTACCAGACGTCGTCGACCAGGGCTGCGGAATACATTCTTGATAGTATAGTTGTGTAGTTGAGAATTGTTTGGGTGTATGAAAGGACTTGTAGGTGGAATAAATGCAGGCAGCATCACGTGAAGACTGCAGCCTGGCGTTTGCCCTAGCCTGCACCTGCACATGCACCCACCTGCAGATTCCCCGGTTGTTCGGGATTGTAGAGTGGATCACTCCATGCAGGTGGGACAAATGACTGTCTCACGTGACAGCGTCGAAGCCCTACATGGCCCCGGGACCAGGGACCTGGTTGCTCTCTCTAGCAGCTCAAAGGGTAGATTTCAGAAGGCAATGGCTATTTCCAGGCTTAAAAACGCTTATCCTAGCCGATGTCTATCTGCTATATCTACATCTAGGAAACCTTTGCCGTAATGGGAAAACATCACTCCAGATACAGCTGGTTACACATTATCCACTCAACAGGCTCGTCTTGACGAGCGACGGGGTGAGGAGTATAGGCATGGTATGGGATTGGTTGTTGTATCACATGAAGCGCTTGCCTGGGGAAAGATCTGCCATCCATACCACCGCACTTGCAAAACCTCCTAGAACCCCAATCCACCACCGTGCAGGCGCTGGGGGGGGGTTTGTGATACCGTATCAGCACGCCCACATTCGTATTCGCCGGCTGATATATATCAAAACTTAATATAGTTAAAAAGTCATATTAAATAAGATTTAAATTATTAAATTTAATATATGTTAAATAATAACACAAATTATTATATAATAATTTATATTTATAATAATATATATTAATAAGAAAATATATTAGTAAGCCTAATATATATTATTATATAATAATAAATATTAAAAAACTTGATATTTTATAAAATTTAAAAATAATAATAAAATATTTTATAAGTCACGTGATTCCCCTAATATATATTTTATTATTATATTTATTACTAGTTTTAATTTAAGATATAATATTAACTAGTGATATAATATTTATTATTATTTATTTAATTTAATAATAAGTCACGTGTTTAAACTAATAAATAAATTAATTATTTTAACTTATAAAGGGATTAAACCCCTAGCTTATTTAAATTATATAGTGAACTATACCACTAGACTATATAGGTCTATTATTACTAAATATAGTGAAAAGCTCAGGTTAAATAAGAAGAAAAATAAAAAAAAATAACTTTTATTAACTAAAAATAGTTTTTAAAACCTCTTAGGCTTTCCTAAACAGGCTAGTTTTTAAAACTAGGTATGACTAATTTTTATCTATATAAAATAAATTAAATAAATTAAATAAATTAAATAAATTAAATAAATTAAATAAATTAAATAAATTAAATAAATTAAATAAATTAAATAAATTTAATAAAATATACCTATCATAGAAATTATAGAAATTATATAAAACCTTTATTCTTATATTAAGCATATATAGTAATATAGAAAATATAATAAAATAAAATAAATAAGGCCTTAAAAAAATAAAACTTAATGATAAAATTTTATAAAATATTACTAACTTTTTTTAATAAAATAATTATAATTTATAAAGTTTTATAATAAATTTAATATTAAAAAACTTAGCTATAAATTATAATTATTTTTTATATTTTACCTTTTTAAATTATATTATATTTTAGTTATATAAATATAAGTTCTTTTAAAAAGAATTTACTTATTAATCTATAAGTAATAACTAACTTATAATTTAATTATTTATTTTATTTAACTTTAATTTTATTAATAAATATATATAATATTTATATTTAAGCTATTTTTTAATAAAAGCTAGCTAAATTTAAAGTTAATTAAAGTAAAAAATAAAATAAAATAATTAATTAAATTATATACTAAAATTAGCCCTATAATTATTTTAATTATTTTAAAATTAATATTTTTATTTAATATTCTTATTTAATATTTTTTATTAATAAATATAATATATAAAAAGTTATTTATTTAATAAAATAATATAAAGATTATATTATTATTTAGGTATTTTAAAGTAAACCAAGATAAAAACTTTTAAATTTTTTAAATTTTTTAATCTGTTTCAATAAAGTATACTTAAAAGATATAAAGTATTAAAAATAATATATAATTAATTTATATAAGGTAAAATAAAATTATAATATAAAATTATTAAAGATTATTTAGGGTAATATTTAATTATAAAAATCAAAAAAAAATATTATAAGTTTTATTATAATTAAATAAAATATAAAAATAGTTATATAATAAACTTTAATTATATATTTTATTTATTTATTTTAATATTTAATATTTAATCTATTATACTCTTTAAGTTTTTTAAAAAATAATATTAAAAATATATTATCATATATAAATATCTTGTTAAGAAAACAGCTAATTATATTATTAGATTTAAGTTAATTAAGCTTTATACTAAAGGCTGTTTCTAATAATTTAAAATATATTATTTTATTATTTTATTATTTTATTATTTTATTATTTTATTATTTTATTATTTTATTATTTTATTATTTTATTATTTTATTATTTTATTANTTTTATTATTTTATTATTTTATTATTTTATTATTTTATTATTTTATTATTTTATTATTTTATTATTTTATTATTTTATTATTTTATTATTTTAAGGACTTATATTAAATAAAAAACCTATTATTATAATTTTTTCTTAGTTTTTTTTCATACTTTTATTATTTAATTATTTAATTATTTATATTAAGCTTATTATTATATTCTACCTTAATACTATATTAGTTTTAATATTAATATAGTAAATACATATATATATATATATATTAGCATTAATATACTATTAATATAGTATTTAATACCCCTTTTAGCTTATAAATATTAAGTTTAAATTAAAAAGTATAATATATATTAAATGGCCGAATTTATATCAGACCTATATAATATATATCCAGATTAAATAATATATATTCTATTAAGTATATGTATACTTTTTAGGAAAGATATATATTAGTTATAAATATATATTAAAAATTTAATATATATTCTTTAATATAGGTTAAATTATATTATATATTATTAAATAAAAAATATATATTTAGAAGTAAAATATTTTAATTTAGATATACTATTAGTACTATAATTTATTTTAATATAATATTATAATAATATTTATAGCTAATATAATATTAGGGCTATACCAGCACTATACTAAAAACACCCCATCCGCCGGCATGGCATGACAACCAAGCAAGAGAAACCCCTAATAATGGCCGCCCCAGACAAAGACAACGGCATCTCCCGCGGCGCAATCACAAACCTGGGCTACGAAGCCGTCCTGCACGCGCTGCTCAGCCCAACCCTAATCTATCATTCCCTCGCCATCGCCGCGCCCCCTTCGCCATCAACACAGCCCTCGTAAACGCCAGTAGGAGCGGAGAGGCAGCTGTCTCATACATCACGTGTGGATATCTAGCTATCTATCCTGGCGATCTGCGTGTTCGTACATGGATGGCTGCACGTCATCAATACGCTCTGCGCGGCTTGGATGGCGCTGGTCCTCCTCGTCTTCCTAATCGCCCTCCTTGTCACAGCAGACGCGGCCTCCACAACGAGCAGTACGCCTTCGCCTCCTGACATTTCCATCTCGGGCTAGGGCACACTCTCCTTCATCGGCCTCCCCGCCTTATACACATTCTTCACGGTGGGAATGCTCTCCTCCACGGCCGAGGGAACGTCTGAGCCCGCGATTGCCGTGCCGCGAGCTATAAGTCTCGCTGTCCCAATACTCGGACTAGCAGGCCTTTTTATACTACCTATCTGCTCCACGCTCTCCCCGCTGCACACTCTTATTAAATCATCCTACGGCCAGCCCCTCCCGTCCTGTTTCGGGCTGTCATGGGCTCGAATGAAGGCGGACTAGGTCTGGTAATTCTCATCCTGGTATTGACGATCTTTCGCAATAATAGCGTCACCGCCGCCAGGCGCTGTACCTGGTCCTTTGCGCGCGATAGAGCTCCCGCTAAGCTGGGTGTGGGAACGTCAAGCCGTCCAAGGTCCCGCTGCACGCGCTGCTCCTTGTACCGGTTATGCAGGCGCTGCTGGGTCTGATTAACCTGGGCACGTCGGCGCTTACGGCGTTAGTGTGGGTTGGAGTTATGCGTGTGAGTAGTAGCCATCTATTTCCGGTGGTTGTTGGTCTTGTATATGGACGAGCGGAGGTTAATGGGGCACGTGGAATATGGTTAATGGTGTTGGTGGCCGGGATACTCTCTCAGTTGTGCTGTTGAACTAGGTAGTATGCCTGTGTCTATGCCGACGTCAAGAGAGGGGATGAATTATGCGAGGAGATGTAAGTTTCCTTTTCTCAATGATTCACGTCTTGAACGTCTAACTAGCGGGTAGAGCATACAAGGGGCCGTCAGATTTGGATTGATTAGGGCGTAGGGTGCGTCCGCGGCATTCAAGATAAAGGACTAAGTCCTTTTTTTATTTTGACTAGCTATATACTCATGCCATTACGCTCAGTCTATATCTTATGCTAGCCTGTTGTAAAGGTGTAAGCTATACACCTGTTATGTTTGAAGGTTTAAAGTGAGTCGTGTGTAGATCAATAAAATTAAATACACTGCCGTTGGATAAAATTCTCTTTAGCCGTCTGCGAGAGTAAAAGAATAATAAAGATGGTGAATTCTTATTCAATCCGTAAGTTCACTACCAGATCGCTCTGTATTATCCAGTCGGAGAATCCGTCTTTTTTCAATATCAACATGCGGCTTGTATACCGCCCGGACTAAAAAAGGCATTGCCAATTTTCTTAAGCAAGGCATAGAGTTCTTGCACATTGAGTTCGCGAACGGAGCTGGAGACAGGTTTGTAAAGTGTTCTCTCTGGCGCAAGGGTCCCATTACTGGTTTTGGTCGTCTTGTGCAGATTGTACCTGCAGCTGTGAAGGCGTGCGGTTGGTTCCTGCGTACCCGTCAACAACCATTATCATCTCCAATTACAAGCAAGTTGGAAAGAAGGGTTGGCATACCAATTGTTCCACGTCCCCCATCTCAAACTTCTCGCCCAGCGCAGAGGCCTTCCACGTCCGTCGTCCCTAGGTCGCGCCCGTTGAGGAGGACATTTGGGCCGTGGACGATTGAAATGTCCCGGGCTTCTATGAGGCCTGCGTAGCCTGTGCCGATGGGGATTGCGTCGTAGGTATTTCACAGTGAGGGCAAGGGTGTACTGGGACTACGGAGTCGGTTTCGAGGCCGGTTGTTGTGGTGCTGGGTGTCCATTGGTAGTGTTCGGTGCGGGGCATTATGACAGATATGATGAACTGATGGATCGTGTGTCTATGGATGGACTTTCTCTAATATAGATTGCTTCTATATGTTTTCCATGGTGGTGTTGCTTCTATATGCATTTGGACCTCGGAACCTAGATAGCTTCGAGATTTCCCCATGGGGTAAAGGGTTTCAATTGCAGGTGGGTGGTTGGTTTCTGTCTCTACAATGTCTAGTGTGGTAGCCGGTCTTGTTAGTCACAGCTAGCGCTTATTAAATATTCCTAAGTTTTGTAATGATGATAACCAGGACATCGCACCGGTTTACATGGGCGAAGCATAAGCCTACCTAGTGAGCCTGGCGGCCCTACCTGATGCATCTAGGCTTATGTTGGGATTGAATACCCTCGCGGAGTAATGAACCAAGCAGGAGGCCCTTCCATTGCATCCGAATGCATCCAATGTTGAATTGTTATGATGTTCTCTATATATGCCCAAAGCTAGTGTAGTAGTAGTAGTAGTGATATTTAACACCCCGGGGATTACTAGGCGTACGCCTAATATTTTAAACCTTCCTTGGGGTATAGGGGCGTGCCACTACTAGGTAAATAATTTATTTAAATAAGTTTATATATATATATATATATATATAAAGGCTTTTTATTTTAAAAGGTAACTTTTACTAAAGCTTATAAGCTAGGCACCTATTTTTTACTTATTATTTTAATATATATATATATATTAGTAAGCATTATTTATTATATATTTAATAATTTAAATACTATAAAATACAGGGGCCAGCTTTTTTATTAAAAAAACTATATTAATTAAAGCTAGTTATATTAAAAAGGGTATTTAAAATAAAAAAAAACATAATAAAGTAAAAAAAATTATTTAATATTAAATTAAATAATTTTTATATAACTAAAGCGCGGGAAGCCCTAATAAAAATAAATAAATTTATAAAAGTTTATAATTTTAAGTAAAAATATAAAGTTTTTAGGCTTTAATTTATAAAGGTACTTTAAAATCTTAACCTTAATTATTAATAATACTATAAGGCGCTAGGGCTATTATAAAAATTATTATTTAAAATAATAATAAAAAAATCAATATTTAAAGTTTTTACTTTTTTTATAAAAGTAAATAAGCCTAGTATTTTTATATTAAAAGTATTTATAATATTATTTAAAATTTTTATGTAAGAACCTAAGTACTAGCTATTAATATAAAACTAGGTAACTTAATATTAGTTTTAGTTATAATTTAACCTAGTAAGGTTTTAACTTTATAATAATTTATTATTTATATTATATAAATAACTATATAAAGGTATTTTTTTATTATTTATTTTAAGTAATATAATATATTTACTTATATAGGCTATATATTTTACTTATTATAAATTATACCTTAAAAAAGTTAGGCTTTAAAGATTAAGCCTTTATAAAGGCTGCTTTATTAGCTAGCTTATTAATTAGCTTATTTTTGAATACCTATATATCTAGGGGACTATTATAAATATATTATATATTAATTTATAAGCTAGTGCAGCGCTTAAAATACCTAGTTTAAAAATAATAATAGTTATTTATATATATATATTAAATTATTAAGATATTATTTATATAAAGCTAATAGTAAAATGCTCCAGGAAGCTTTTTAACTATTATTTTTAGCCTTTAAAATATATTAATAGCCTTAGTATTATATATATAAAATTAGGCATTAATTACTAATAACTTTTACGTATAAAATATTATTTATAATATATAATAAAGCTATAGCTTATATAATAAATTTTTTATTATATTTATTTTAAATTATTACTAAAAATTATTATATTTATTTTAGGTAGTATTTATTATTATTACCTAAACTTTTTTATAGCTAGCTTTTTAGCTTTGCCCTTAGTAAGATTTTTTAAATATTTTTAAAGGTAATAAGGGTGTGATAGGACTAGTTTAGGTATTTTTTTTAAAAAAAAAGCACCCTTATTATTTAAATTTTTATTTTAAGTTATTATTAAAAGCTAGCACCTTGCCCCCACAAGATCTTTAGTAGTATTACTTATATTATTAATAAATTTTAGTTATTTATTAATTAAAGCCTTAGGGTAAATTATAATTATATTTTTTTAATATTATTATTATAAAAAAAAGCCTAGTATTTTTTAAAAAGGGTTATTATAAGTATTATTTAAAAAATTAAAAGTATACCACGGGCGGCTAAAGCTAAGTTTTTTTTATTATTTTAATATATTAGCCTAATTAAGTATTAACTTTTAAATCCTGCGCGTGCTTTTTAAGCTTAATTTTATTATTATATTATATTTTTATATTATATAAAAGGCTAAAAATAATATAAGTAATAATTACCTTATAAAAAAGTTTATAAGTAAACTATATATTATATATAAGGTTATAAATATATTAAGTTATTATATAAGCTTTAGCTACCTACTTAATAATATATTAATATTAAAAAAATTATTTATTAAAAAAATGCTTAGCTAGTATAGCATAGGTTATTTTTAGCCTAGTATTATAATAATAAAAATAATTATTAGTTAATTATTAACTACTAGTAAGGGTAACTTATTATACTACTTTTAGGTAATATATAATATTTTTAGTTTTTTAAATATAAAGGCTATTTTATTTTACTTACCCTAGGCTAGCATGCCTTAAATATTTTCTATTAAAAGCTTATAATTAATACTTAGGGAATTACTTGCATAGTTAAAGTAAAAATTATTTATATAATTAAAGTATAAAATTAGGTTTATTAATAATAATTTTATTATATATAATAGAAATAGTACTAGGGAAAGGGGCAAGCCTTATAATATATTATAATATATTAAATATATTATTATTATAGTAAATTTTAGGTATATTTTTATACTTTATTTATTAAAAAAGCTTATAATTAAAATTAATAATACACAAGGCTAGCCCTGCTTTATTATTTATTAAAGTAAATATTATAATAAAATAATATTAAAGGCACTTAAAATATTTATAATAACTATAGTTACCTCCTGGTTTTATAAGAGTATTATTTTTATATTATAGGTAAATAAGGCTATTAAATTTATAATTAAATACTTAAGTAAGGCACTATACTATTATAAGCTTAATATTTTTTATATTAATATAATAAAAGCAACGCGGCGCGTTATAATTTATTTAAGTTTTTTTTAATATTAATAATAATATTCTAGGGCGCTAGGACCAGGGTAAGGACTTATTTTTTTATTACTTTTTAAAAGTATTATTATTTTTATAAGCTTTTATAATAAGGGAAAATATTTTAAGTATAGGTATTAATTATATAGCCTGTAAATAGCCTGCCTAATATATTTTTAGTAAGCTTTTAAAATATAAATAATTACCTAGTCTACTTTAAGAAAGGTACTACTTATATTAATAATATTTTTTAACCTTTTTTAATAAGATCTTTCCTAGCTAATAAAGGTATTTATTTTTTTACTAGTATTTTAGTGCTAAGAAATTAAAGTTTAGGTTATTATTTATATTAAACTATTTTAATATTATTTTTTTATAAAATATTAGCCTTTTCCCGCGTGTTTTTAATTACTTTATTATTTATTAATAATAAAAAAGCCTTAAGCCTAGGCTTTAGCTTATACTATATTATTATTTAATATAATTTTTAATTATTTTTAATATTATTAATTATTTTAGTTTAATAAGCGCGTTTAGTTTTGCGGATTATAGCTAAAAACTACTTTTTTATTTTAGGGTAGGGTTTGCTACCCAGGCTTAATAATTTTTATATATTTAATTAATTACTAGGGGGTGCTGCGGCTTTTTAGGTTAGGATATTTATTAATTATTTATATAACTTTTATAATAATATTATTAAGGGACTTGGTATATTAATTTAGTATTTTTATATTTTTAAGTTTCCTAGGCTAAAAAAATATTATTTTATTTTTTATAAGCTTAGCTAGGCGCTTAAGCTTATAATTTAATATATTATAATAATATTATTTTAATATTTTTTAACACCCTAGCACTATAGTAACCAGGGTTTAGTAATTAAAGTTATTATATAATTTAGGTATTACTAGCGTGCAGGTAAAAAAAAAATTTAAAAAAGTTAAATTAAAAATATAACTAGCTTTATATATAGCCATGCCTAGTTTATTAATATAATTAATATTATTATTACTAGCTTACCTAGTAATTTTTTTACTATAGTATTAGTTATTTACCCCGGGCTTAAAAATATTATAAATAATATTAAAATTTTTATTAATTATATAGCCTGGGGTAGGGATTAGTATAATTAAGTAATTAATTATTTTATAGGTAATTAGCTTTTAATATATATTTAAAACCTTAATATTATTTATTATAAGTTAAAATATATCCTAGCTTTAAACTAGGTAATATTACTTAGTATATAATACTTTTTTTTATAAATATAGGTAAGTATTTTAAGGTACTTTTTTAATTAGTTTTTATAATTATTTTAAATATTTACTAGTATATAATATTTATAAGCTAGGTGGTTTTAGGTTTTTATACCTATGGTAGTTTAGGGCTTTTAAATATAGGTAATATTATAGCCTTACTTATAGGCTAGTTATAAAATTATAATATAATTTAATATAAATTTATTTATATTTATTTAATAAATAATAAAATCTTATTATTATTAGGTATTATTATAATAATAATTACTATAGTGCCTTTTTAATATTTTATTATTAAAGCTTAAAGGGGGATTTAGTATTAACCTTTATTACCTAAGGTAAAAAAGGCATACCCGCGCTAGCTAAGGCAGGTTAAATTAATTTAATAAAAAGCTACTTAAAATTTTAATTTTTAGTAAAAGTATTAAACCACGGGGTATAATAATTAATAATTATTATAAAGTTTTACTTATTTATTTTAAGTTTTTTTATAATATACTTTTAAGAATTCTCCTAGGGTAAAAACTATTTAATTTAGGTTTAAAGTTAAGTATTTATATTAATTTAAATATATATATTTTAATACTAGTAAGCACTATAATAGCGTATATTATTAAATTTTTTTAAATAAGTAAACTAAGATTTTATTTTTATATTTAAGGGCTACTAGGTAGTTATTATATTTTATTAATTATAAACTTAGGTAGTTTATATAACATATAGGATTTTTATAGTTTAGGTTAATAAAACCTAAATAGTTTATTATTATTATATTATATTATATATAATATATGGTGTAGTTATAGCATGCTAGGTAATAATATTTTTAATATTTAAGGTTATATTAGGAAACTAGTTAGTACTTTTTAATAAGCTAGTATTACTAGCTTTAATTAAATAAGGTAAATATTTTAGGCTATTTTAAAAAAAATATTACTTAAATAATATGCCTAGTACTAGTATTAGGCTTGTATTTTAAAAAAATAAGTTTAATTAACTTAAGCCTAGTTTATATTATAACCTTATTATAAATTAATATAATAATATTTATTTAGCTATTATTATATATTTATATAATACTTAGTACTTCCTATATTATATAATTATATTACTTTTAAAAAATATATATATTAATAGCGCCTAGGGTATAGTAAATTATATTAACTATTTTATTAATTATTAAAAAAATTTTAATAAAAAAGTTATTAAAAATAATACCCTAGCTTATATAAGTAATATTAATTTTAAAAATAGCTATAATTAGAATTAGGCCTAGTATATATTTAATAAAGGCTTATTAAATAATATATACCTTTAGGCGTGTTATTAGCTTATTATTAAAAAGGGTAATTAGCACCTTATAATTATTTTATATAATTAAAACTATAGTAAAGCTATTATATGTTAATTAAGTTATTAAGGTGCCTAAAGGGGGCACCTTGCCTAAGGTAGTATTAATTAAAATAAAAAAAACTTGCTTTAAAAGGGGTAAATTAAGCCTTTAAATTTTTAGGAATTCCCCCCTAGGTAATAATTTTACTAAAAGTTATAGTAATAGTAGGCTAATTATATATATATAAAAAAAATATAATTAATATTATTAATATTAGTATAGCCTTTTAAAAAAATAAAATAAATAAACTTATTATAAATATTATAAGTAAAGGCTTTTTGATTTTAGGTTTTTTATTTAATTATAAAGTTATTAATAATAATTATAAAGCATATAAAAATTTTATACTTAATATATACTTAATATTTTTACTTATTAAGTTAATTATAAAGGGCCTTTATAGCCAGGCTAGGCTAGAAAGTTAATATATTACTATTTTTAATAATAAAAAAATAGGCTTGCTAGGGACCTTTTTTTATTTTTTTATAATATAAAGGTTAAAGGGGGATAGGGGGTCTTATAGTTATATAAAGTTAGTTAAATTAATACTTATAGGTTAATTAAAAGTATATACCTTAATTTTAGTTATTATACCGCAGGGAGTAATTAAAAAAAAAAAGGTTAAAAAAAAAATTAGGATAATAAAAATATATATTTATAAGACTTTTAAAGTGTCCAGGGCCCTTATTTAAAGGTACCCCTAGATTGCTGAGAGTTATAAAGGTGCCCAAAGCTAGTGTGGGTTCTACACCGTTGTTTTACGGCCATATATCACTGTTCCAAAGACTGGCAAGTTCGAGGCCACAGGGCATAGTGACCTGGAAAGTGTCAATCAAGCTCATAGTCCTGAAGGCTGCAACCCAAGCTCTCTAAACAGCCAGATTGGTCACAGTGAAATCGACATGCACTTCTGAAGACTATATGCCTTGCCCTCATCCCTGAGGCAATGGCTACGGCAGTGTCATTGTATGTAACCTGCTCTCCTATCTAGGTAACTCCAGACGTCAACCTGCGCAACTAGGGCTCTGTATGAGGGCAAAGACTGCCGCGGGTTTCCAAGGTTACTACCTAATAAGCTTGATGCTGGCGATTGCGTCAACACCGAGCATGCTGGGTACGCCCTCAACATCCAACGAGCACTGGACAAGGTTAAGGTGAAAGGCTAACATGCTATTGAACAGCGGTCTCCATCTGCAGCACAGGAGCCAATGCATCTTTGACTTGTAAGTCAACAGTCAACTCATGTGCAAACTTCTGACGGACAGACATAGCGCAGTGCCAATTGCCCGCCACCTTTCACAGCAGCTGCAGGTGCAGGAGGGATGCTACTCGTTGCAGCATCTGGACAAGCCAAAGTCTGAGATGTATTCGGGAGTAGGCGGATGGACCTTTCCCCAAGGTCTGCACCGCCGAGTGGCATTTGCCAGTGTCAGATTTACTATTTTAGACTCAATGACATGATTAGGTTCGGTTACTCTCTATTTGGAACACAGTTGCTTGGGTATGGAAGCAGCACAGTATGTAATCACTGAGTTGCAACCGTCCACATATGGTACCCTAATCCTGGAAGAGTGGTGAGATAATGATATAGCTTACTCGTGACGTTCGATCTCGAGTACGAAGTGTCATTGACCAAGGCAGCTGCCAGAATCCGTTTAGCGAGGATTGTCTTGCTTAGCCCTGGGTAATAGAGAGATTCTGAACAAAACTGCTGATCTCAAGTTGCCATACGACTCTCGTCAGTCTCATTTCACCATAACCCCGATCACAATACCACAGTGTCAAGGCAGCCATCTATCCTCAGACACTACCTCCTCAAGTCTAGTTTCTTCCCAAGTCTCTAAACTTCGTCCCTATCCTTATCTGCCATAATCAGCCATGCCACGCATCAGCCTAGTCGCCCTATCCACCCTCGTCCTCCCCCTATCCCTAGGCCTAGGCTGGATCTCTACACCTTACCAACAACAACAACCACAAACCCACCAAAAATGCACCAACGGCCTCCTCTTCAACGGCACCCACTGCAAGCGCTGGACGCACCTACACTGCCAGGCCCCAGAACTCCACGGCAACGAGTGCCTCTTCCGCATCCCCGTCTGCCCGCCCCCGCTGCAGTCGAACGGCACACACTGCGAGTTCGTTATGGAGCCCGACCCGGCTGCATCTGGTGTGTCCGGACAGGGGGACGGAGCGTATCCGAACCCGCAGGCGCAGGTGCGGATGCTTGCAGGTGGATATCCACCAGCTTACGCAGGTGCAGATAAAGGTGCTGCGCCCGCTGGATTTGGATTCCCGGGCCAGGTTGAAGGCAGCCAGAACGTGAAGCCCCCGCCGGTTTCTGCGGCAACCAAGAACAAGATCTACAATGCCAATGTCGACTACGACGGCGTTTGTCCCCCGGGCGCGAGGTACGAAGGTGGGCAGTGCATCGCCATCGCCATCGAGAATCCCTGCCCGCCTGGGACATCCTTCGACGGGACATATTGCCGCGCCTCGACCGTAGGTTCTGGTGGCTGGGCGAGCCCTATCAACAGCTACAGCTACAGCAACAGCAACATTAATATCAATGCTGGATCAGGACCGGGGCCCGGATACGCGAGGTCCGGACAGAAACATCGACAGAACGCGGTCTGCCCGCCCGGAACCAAGTTCGAAGCCGAGAGCGGGGTGTGCGTTCACTCTCCCACTTCCCCAGCGGATCTGTGTCCGCGCGGCACAACGTTCGACGGGCGGTATTGCGTTGCGCGCTAGTCCCGCGCAGGACAAAAGAAGAGCAAGACGAGGGAAGGGGGAAAAGCCCCGAAGCCTGGCTTGGAGGAACAGACAGGCCAGGGGGGGATGTGCGGCCTGGGACCCCGACTTGTTGACTGACGACGGGCACCGTGGGGTGGTGATTGTGTACCGTACCTACCATACCTAGCCCTTCCGTGTGACTTATTACTCCGGACCATACATAGATACACACGCTTTGGTCAGGAAACACGTTTGCGATTGCGATTGCGATTGCGAGTGTATATTTGAGTTCCGAAAGCGTCCAGTACGTATATTTGGTCCGATGGTTCCGAAGCAATTCTGCCAGTTGCTCGTGTCTGGATCTATGCATGATGCATGCCCACGTCGCCTAATGTTGAGGTTATGGAAGATAGGTAGATGACATCTTGAATGAGCGCCCGGGATGTCGAGGATGGGGAACCTTACATCCATGCATGTGGATCGAACATTGCTACACTATCTTCGTGACGTAGACCTGCTGACATGGGACATTGGTTCGAGAGTGGTGATAACTGTAGGTACTAAGTAGCCGTCTTACTGTCTATGATGCATACACCTGGTAGTGGAGGAAGTCAGTACCATTCTTATGGTATTTTGAAATCATCTAGCAGACTTGGGTGCTCTTCATCACGGGCCCAGCTTCTGTTGCTTACTGCAGACTTTTCTAGGACAGAGCTTCTGTAGTCACATTCCTAGGTATCTCCGTAATGATGACCCTGTAGCTATTGATTCCGTAGCTGAAATACACACGCTCAGTGTACTACAAGCTATAGCTAAAGAAGTCGAGGACCAAACCACAACGAAAATGAACATCAGGAGAGAATGCAAGTTCCATTGCAGCTCGATATAGATCCTAATACGGCCAACGCTCCACTCCCAATCCACACTGACCATCAATCACGAAACCGTGTACCATTTTTCCTCGAGAGGCGAGACCGGCGGGCAGACATGCATCTCGTAGCACTCGGGCCTCGTCGCCGCGCTGCACCTCTGCCCATCGAACGTCGTGCCGGGCGGACAATCCGGCCTGGAGATCACCACGCACGTGCCATGATCCAGCCTGGTGCCTGGCGGACACGACGGTCCGTCCGTCGAGACACACTTCGTGCCATCGAAGGAGGTATTCGGCGGGCACTGCGGCGGGGACGTCGAGACGCACGCGCCCCCGTTGAACGCCGTTCCGGGCGGACAGTCCGGCCGCTGCTGGTCGGTGCAGTCTTTGCCGTCGAAGGTTGTGCCCGGCGGGCAGGTGGGGTTGGTTGTTGCGACGCAGCGGGCGCGCGAGGCGTCGAAGGTTGAGCCGGGCGGGCACTGCGGGGGGTTGGTGTGGACGCAGGTCTTGCCGTTGAAGGTCAGGCCGGGCGGGCAGCCGGGCTTCGCGGTGGCGGCGCAGTTGGTGCCGTCGAAGCTGGTGTTTGGGGGGCAGGTTGGCGGGTCGCGGTGGAGGCAGGCGTGGCCGTCGAAGAAGGTGCCTGCTGGGCAGTCTGGGCGCTTGTCGGCGACGCAGTGGCTCCCGTCGAAGGTGTAGTCTGGTGGGCAGCGGGGCCGGTCGTGGTGGACGCAGTCTTTGCCGTCGAAGGCGAAGCCTGGTGGGCAGGTTGGGGGCTGCGGGGTGATGCAGTCCTGGCCGGTGTATGTGGCGCCAGGGGGGCAGCTGGGGGTGTTTGGGTAGCGGCAAGTCTGTCCGACCAGGGTCGAGCCGGGCGGACACTGCGGGGGCTGGCTGGACATGCAGTTGTGGCCGCTGAACACGGTCCCTGGAGGGCACTCTGGGGGGGTGGAGGCAATGCAGTTGTTTCCGTTCAAGGCGGTGCCGGGTGGGCAGGATGGGGGTTCGGTGGAGACGCAGTTGCGGCCGTCGAAGCTGGTGCTGGGCGGACACTGGGGAGGCTCGCTGCTCAGGCAGACATGGCCGTTGAAAGCGGTACCAGGGGGGCAGGAAGGCTGGCTGGATGAGACGCAGTCCTTCCCGTTGAAGTTGGTGCCTTCAGGGCAGCTGGGCTCGACGGTGGGCGTGTAGATGCATTTATCGCCATTGAATGTGCTTCCAGGAGGGCATGGCTTGCCGGGTTGTGGTTTCAGGACACAGACTGATCCATCCCAGGTGAGCCCGCTCACACAGCAGCGGGCCTGGCTCTGGTGGGTGGACAGGCTTTGCCCCGGCGGACACGCAGGGCCTCCCTGGGTCACGCAAAGCGAGCCTTGAAGCACGGTGCTTGGGGGGCAGCTTGGGGGCTGCGTGTCCTTGCACACTTTACCGTCAAAGACGCCGGTGCTGCAGGTTGGAGGGAGCTGCGAGATGCAAGCAGCGCCGTCAAACCGAGTTCCGGGCGGGCAGTCGGGCTTGGAGGAGGTCACGCAGGTGTTGCCCTGGAAGCGGAGCGGCGGAGGACATGAAGGAGGCACGATGGAGACGCACACGCCGTTGGAAAGCTGGGTTCCAGGTGGACAGACAGGGGGCTGGGAGCTCGAGCATCCGCGGCCGTCGAACTGCATGTCCTCGCCACAGGACGGGGACTGGGCCGTGACGCAGATGTTGTCTTTCAATCTGTAGTTCGGAGGACACGCGGCAGGGCTGGTTCCGACACACGCATGGCCATTGTACACGGTTCCAGGGGGGCATGAGGGACTGGCCTCGCCAATGCATGCATTGCCGTCGAAACGGGCCCCGGGGGGGCAGATTGGAGGCCGATTGGAGATGCATTGTTTGCCGTCGAAGTTGAAGGCTGGGGGGCAGGATGGGTCGGCGACGCAGGTATTGCCCAGCTGCAGCGTGTTTGGAGGGCACACGGAGGTGTGGAGGAAGATGCACTCGCGGCCATTGAAGACCGTCCCGATGGGGCAGCACTGGGGGTTGCCGCTGTCGTCGGTTGAGATGTAGAAGTCGTGGAGGGTGATGGGCCGCGCGGGGGGGAGGACACTGATGTCGGACGCAGGGACGCTTAACGGTTGCTGATCACCAACAACGGAGTGGAACAAGGCAGACACACAGAGGAGGATCCACGGGTTCATCTTGCAATTGTTACTCGATCTTGATGCTTGAATATGGGTGAATATTGATATCCAGCAAACACACACGCACGTTCCAGCGCTTTATAGACAGCACTACAGCACTTGGGAATCCACCCGGCAGTCTGACACCATGCGAATGTGTAGGTCAGTGTGGATGAAGTGTTGCGGTCATCATGGACAGATGTGTCAATGTTGAGGTTGCATTTATGAATCATGGACAGTGAGACATGCTTGGAGGCATCATGGATGATTGTCTATTAAAGCATGAAATCATCGACATACATAAGCAGACATCATGATGCCTCCTGCTGGTCTGTAATGTAACAGAGGAGCATGTTAGTCCTTGAAGGCTGTTACATTGTGTATAAGCATTACATGTTCTTTGCTGAAAGAAGGACTCGTTGCTACACACATGGATGATGCAATCTGACAGCTGCAGGGATTCCTTGTGCAAGTCCATTGGTTGGTGTGGAAGGAGCGGCCCGGACGAAGTTACACAATGACACATACACAATGGAACCAAGTATGGATATCCAATCAGAAAGCATTCCCAGAGTCCATTCCTGGGAACCACTCAAATACACAATGCATTGCCCAATCAAATTCACAGTCCATCCCTTTCAGCCTCGGGAGCCACAGCCCGTGCGAGCCCTACAGCGCCACTGCCGTAGTCATACACGCTGTACCACCGCCGCAGGAACGCATCCCCCAGGATGACCAGCGGCCCACTGGGCGCCTTGATATCCACAGCCTTGACAATGCTGCTGCACCCCAGCTTATCCTTCTGCGTATACTCCTCCGGCCCAAGCGAGAAATTGTACCCGCCCATGGTAAAGACAATCTCCGGCAGCGCCGCCCGGCTCTTACACTTGACCTTCCACTCGCCGTACGCGTCCTTCGTGGCGCCCATCTGCCGGTGAATGATCTCAGACGTCACAGACGGAACGCTGATATGGGACGTCCCCGTATCAAGAATCACGCCTGTCCCACTCATCTCCGTAAACTCACCACCCACGGAAACGCCATCCAGCTCGACCTCCCAGAACGACTCCTCGCGCAGGGGGATGACGCTCAGGTCTCCTTCGTAGCGGGCCGTATCGTACCCGCCAAAGGTAACCTCGGACCCCTCGCCATCCGGCGCATCCGTAAGATAGAACGCGAAGATCGGGGAATCGAGCAGCCGCTCCGCCAGCATGGTGTAGAACGGGGGCGGGGTGTGCAGGACAGACAGCGAGTCGAACGCGAGGCCGAACACGCCGTCGAATTTGCCGTGCGTGAACGCCCGGCCGAGAACCTCGGTGGATTCTGCGAACAGCTGCTCGGTGATTTGGAGGTCGCCGATTGCGACCCGCTCGCGCGACATGTAGCCCGCGATGCTGCCGGAGCCGTACGAGATGGAGAACTGCGTGTCGTTGCGCTTGTAGGTTGAGGATAGGGATGAGTTGTACCTGCTGTGCAGGATGCAGGCGAGTGACTCGCAGTTGATCGAGGGGACCCAGAGGTTTGAGCTGCCCGTGTCTAGGATCACCTTGAACTTTTGGGGGGGTGAGCCGATCTCGATTTCGGCGAAGTCTAGGGCGGATTAGTTTGGTTGTAAGCTAGATAAGGGAACTGACACTGGGCGTTGAAGTAGCTGTCGAGGGGGAAGTCGTGGTGTTGCATTTCGTGGACGGCCTCGCTGAAGAGGACCGACTGGGGGATGCCGGGCGAGTATCGCGTTGCAAAGGCGTCGATGTCGAACGGGGCCTGCTGCATGAGCTCACAGCCAACCTGGGCATGGAGTGACTTACAGTATCTGGCACTTTGTGCAGCTGCAGCTTTTGCACGGCCGCCGAGGCAGCCCCAAGCAGAGGGCAGAGGAATACACCCTTCATCGTCCTGATGGTCTACAATTCGAGGTATAACTCGGTGACTAGGCTCTGCTCAGCTAGACAGCTGAACCTCAAGTGCACTCAAGATAAATGCAGACACAGTCGGAGCCTCATGCACTGTTCTCCTACACACGTTCCGGAGTCATGGCATCAATGACCCAGCAGCATGTGCAGTGTATGAAATCGCACCCGTGGACGTCACCAGGTATGACAAGAACAAGGTTCCCTCGGACTTCAATGGAAACAGGAGGCCAGGGCATGCCATAGCTCCAGTAGAGTTTGCTCTATGCCCACCTACAATGGCCCTCCAGCTCCTGCAGTACGAACCGCCATGTAAGCCAAAGCCTTTCCCTCCAGAATACCGTGCCTTGGTAGCACCAGACAGCCCAGCCTGACCTACAAGGCTGTCGTCATCAGCCCTGCATGGAGTAGCCCTGTTCTACGTCAAGTTTACTGCAGGCCAAGATGAGTCCCTCAGCGCTCAGCTGCAATCGCCATCGTCACCAGCCTGCATGCGGTATCCCTGCTCACCAGTCCACGCCACGCAGAACGAGGTTACATACGTGGTCCATGATCCATCTGATCTATCAGTTGTGACGTCCGGCAATGGAGTGCCCACGGAAGCCACCGGATCTGGATAATGGCCTGAGCGCAGTGCTTAGAAAAGTAGACAGCCTTTGCGGTATCATTCCTCCAATGCACCGCCTAACCACCTACAAGCTCCTTTCCATCTCGAAGATCTATACTGCATACCACCCAACATGAAGAGTAACAGCCTCGCCCTCTACGCCCTCACCCTAACCCTCACCCTAACAGCTCCAGCCTCCGTCGCCGCCGACCCAACCATCGGCAAACGCGAATACGACAGAATCTGCCCACCAGGCAGTCTCCCCACCGAGCACGAAGTCTCGCCGGGGTACAAAGCAACCTACTACTGCGACACGCTGCCGCCGCTGCAGGGCAAGTCGCAGTGGAACCTGCCGTCGATCGACGCCTGCGCCCTGGCCTGCAACACGCCCGAGTGCCGCGGCGCGTCCTGGGAAAAGCGCAACGGCATCTGCTGGCTCTATACCCGCGATCCTGCCGAGGGGGGCGGGTACGTGTGGATCACGGCGGACAGGGCGTTTTCGGGCCCAGGCCCAAGCCCGGGGGTGCCGAGTTCGTGTCCCGCGGATTTGGCGGCTTGTCAGGCGGGAAGGGAGCAGTGTTTGCTTGACAAGGGCGCTCTGGACGCGCGGTACAGAGCGTGTGAGGCGGCGCGTCTGGACTGCGAGGGGAAGCTTGCGGTGTGTAGTGCTGGGGGCGGGAGTCTGGCGGCGTGCGAGAAGGAACGGGGCGACTGTCTTGGGCGGGAAGGGCTGTGCAATGCGCAGCTCAAGACGTGCCGGGACTCGTTATCGGCGCAGGACTGCAGTGCGTGTTTGAGGGAGCTGGATAGCTGGAGTAGTCCTGGGGCGCCGGGGACTTGTGAGCTTTCTTCCCTTTCTTTCTCCCGTGAACTGGGCTCTGACATACCGGTATACTCTAGGCCTCAACGGGATGTGGAAGACTGAATCGCTGAACGGGAAGAAGATTGTTACGCTGTGCGGCTATAGTACGCTACCTCTTTCCTTTTTATAACAGGTATGGTTCGCTAACGCTATCCAGCTACGAACGCAAAGCTGGCCCAGCACCCGGCCACTCTTGCGCAGTGCGTGGACCGGTGTGCGTTGGATCCGGCTTGCAAGGCTGTGAACTACGACAGGCAGTGGCAGGCGTGCTACACTGCGTCTGTGATTGGCAGCGATGGGATCAAGCCGAATCCGAACAGCGATGTGGTGTTGCTGGTGGGTTGAACAGATGGTTAGGGTTTTCTAGCGGTTGGTATGTGGCAAGTGAGTGTATGTATGTAAGGGTAAAAGTTGATAAATCCATCTACTTTGTTTGTGAGGTGTGATAGTGCACTTCTAGATGGGATGGTCTAGATAGCGGTCTCACAAACCATGGATTGTTTCTGTGATGTTTGAGATATAGGTTCAGTATATATGTTCGAATCTAGATGCCAGGTGGATAGAGATTGCTTGTATCACAACAGTAAACAAACAAACAGCTCAATTCCAGGGATAGCCTATAGACCTATGGCAGCTACACATAAAGCACTCTTGTCGTCTGGTCCGCATACTCCTTCAGCCCCTTCCCAGTAACACTCTTAAACCATGCATCCAACTGCCCCCGCCGCTGATCAAACTCCCCAACATTCAGCTCCCCATTAACGGTAAAGTAGTCCGCCTTCAACGTAACCGTATCCTCCTCCTCCTCCGTCTCTTCCACGCGAGTCTGATGCCCAAAGAGCAAATCCCTCCAGGACAAAGGCGTCTCAACCCCGCCGGAGTTATACCCGGCCTGTGCCCCGGTGCTACTAGCAGCCTCGGTGCTCTTGGAAGTGTCCTTCTTCGTGCTGGAAGCGGAATCCTTCGCAACGAGCTCGCTATAGATACCCGCTTTCACCCGCAGCAGGTGCATCTTGATGAGCGGGGTCTCGCGGTAGAACGGGTTCGTCGGGCCGCCGATGTTCTTGCGGTTGATGCGGCTAGACAGGAAGAAGAACGCCAGCTCCCTGTCTTCGTCTTCGCCCTCACCATCCAGCGGAAGCGCCTTCAGCCCGTCGACGAACTCCGTCAGCCGGCCGTCCAGCTCCTTCATCACGCCACTGGAGTTGCCACCAACAACAACATCCTCAAACAGCACATTGAGTAACTCGCGGTGGACATCAGCCCTTGCAACCTGCCGATTAACCGCAACACGCGGGGCCGGACTCGCGCGGAGAAGCGAGGTGAACCCCCGCGTGAACTTGTCGTACATGGTATCCGCGACGTTGTTGAGGGCCATCGCGACTTCCTCGGGGGTGGAGAGGGTCTCGTACAGGCCTTTTTCAACCACGTCGAATGCGGTGCCCACGACGAGGGCGCTGGTCATTTCGAGGAGCTTGGCGTGCTGGTCGGAGGGGATCTCGCCGCTGGGCACCACGAGGAATTTGGGTGCGAGGGGGACTTGGCCGGCGAGGACTTGGGCTTTGGGGGGGAGGGTTGCTGTTGAGAGGAACTTGCGGAGGTCGTCCATGGCTGCTATGGTGGTGGAAATCTGATCTGAGATTCAATGTGGTGTGAGGATGGACGGAGTAACAAAACGGTTTGGGAGTGTCAGTCAGGCACTTTATAGCAATAGTCATAGTCTATGTCTCTACTAGCCAAGGTTAGACTGTAGACCACCTAGGTAGGTACCCCAAGCTCTGGGGCAGAGGTCCGTGGAGGGGGGGGTCGGGGGAGGTCCAGAATATGGTAGTAGGGTTAGCAGCAATATGGATGACGCCTACGGAAGTCTGAGCAAAGTCGTGAGATGCTACAGTGGCATGTGGCAATGTGTCCATGAGTGGTTGCCATCATAATTAATGAACAAGGGCATTGCAGAAGGGCAATAAGCTCATCCATCCATAACTCTTGCACATGTCGACCACGTCACGAGAATGCATCCAGAGCCACATGGAACACAGTCTGATGATTCACTGCTGACAGCCAACTTCGTGACGTGGTCCCTACTGCAAGTGGAAGGCCTATGTGATGTCCTCGTAATCGACATCATGCAGAGGGCAGAGAAGACGTCATGGTGCCAGAGCCATGCATGCTCTGTCCAAGATATAAGGCGTGTCAGAATGCCGAATATGGACCTCTAAACAACAACAAAGGACAACAACAAGCTCTTACTTGACCTTCTAACAACGTAACTCAACATGGCCCCCCTCGAGTTCCTGCAGACGACTCTGGTCAACGGAACCGAAAACCCCGTCTACATCCTCTTCCCCCCCGCCCCGCCCCTGGAGATCCCCGCGAACAAGGCTCTCAAGGAATACTCCGCCAAGATCGACGAGATCTTCGTGTACGACGACGACGAGGAAGCCGAAGACTGCTACACCCTCAAGGCGCCACTGGCCCTGGGCCCCGAAAGCCATGTGACGATCGTCGAGGAGCCTAGCGGCCTGGTCCTCATGTACCGCCACAAAGACAGCCACGTCGAACAGCGCACTCCGCTTGAGAGAACCTCGGGCGGCCACCAGCTCCACAACGAGGTGGAAACGCACCCCCTCGAGCCCACCACGGAGCTGCACCACCTCCTCGGCATCGCCGACGAGCACGCGCGCGACGCAGTGACCAATCTGAATGCGGGCGATGCATCCGAGCTCACCAGCTCAAGGGACGCATTCATGAGCATGTTCGCCGGGCCGGTTCAGGTCGAGCCAACCCCCAAAGCGCTGGGCGGCGGCCCAACCACGAGCGCAATCGGCGGCGCTCCAACACCCACCACAGGTCCCCCGCCAACCAGCGGCACACCCCCCAGCTCAGCAAACGTAACGATCGTCTCCAACGCCGCGCTCAACGACCCCCTTCTCGGCGCGGCAACCGTAAAAGCCTACGAGGACATGCAGAGCCTCATGTCGGTGATCATGCTGCTTGCGTCGTTCGCGCTGGAGGACAAATCGCGCGAGCTGAAGCGCAAAATCAGCCCGATTGACGACACAGCGCTCTGGATGAAGACCGCCGCCGACGCATACCTCAAGGCGCCCTTCGACCCACTGCTCGCTGGGATCCTGATTGCGTCCTCGATGGGCGGCAACACGATCAACCGGACGTGCCTGCGCAGCGAGGTGCACGCGAACTTCCTGCACGAGTTCGCGAAGGACTTCGCGGTCGACCCGGATGCGTATAAGACGCTGGATAAGATGCTGACTGAGTTTACGCGCTCCATTGCAAACGGGAACATCAGCCAGTCGCAGCAGGTGAACTTTGCCATGGCCACGCCGTGGATCCCCATTAACAAGATCCCCGGGTCTGCGTTCTCAATGGTGATGCCCAGGCTCAAGGTGTACTATATCAGTGCGGCGTCGAGCACGTTCACGGAGATCGTCAGGCAGGGCAAGAGCAGTACCAGCGTGGAGAAGGTGAATCTGCGGTTCCAGTACAATTGCCAGATCTGTGACCTCAATGCGGCGGTTTGGAACGGGAAGAAGGCGCAGTTCGACGCTGGGCTGCAGGCTATCACCGGCAGGAACTTTGCCAACCTCCAGGGTGGCGTCGGCCAGACTGTTATTGTACCTTAGGCCAATGTCTCGAGGTCATTTTCATGTGCTTTATCAGGCTCCATTGGATATGGTCTGCAAAAGTTAGTGTTAGCCATGTTTTGCACGCAGTAAGCTACCTAGGGTACCTGTTTTCAGCAAGCTTCACATATTCTTATCCCAAGTCTGTACGTAAACATTTTGAACTTTTTTCGTATATTTATCGGAACTGTGGGTTCTCTGAATGAAGATAAACATCAGTTCATATAAACTGCTCTCTACGAGCTATATATCTTACCTTTGCGTCTGTAAGTTGTCGTAGACATTCTCAAAGGCCCCAATGGTCCATAACCGACACGCCCTATCAATAGGAGAGAGTCAGTATTGAGAACCCCGCCGAGTGGATAACAATCGTAGTGAATGTTGAGGCTGCCCCAGGTTGTAGTAATCAACACGTACTGGAGCCCGTCCAGCAGTACCAAACTAAACATTTAGCACAGTCCAGGCACAAAATGGGGGCCGACTGGGCCGGTAATCTAAGTTACCCAAGTCGAAAGGCTTGTTCGTTTTCCTTATACCACCTGAGTCGATTAAAATAGGTTGTTAACTTTTCGGCGCTTCATTGACCTACCCTGCAGTGGCTTTCATGCACATAGGACTAATTCCGCCTTTGGTGAAGCCCAAGAGGAAGTGCTGGGTGTACACGGGCAACCCCCGGTGATTGGCAACTCCCAGGCAATCACTTAGCACCACTTAGGGCTACGCGGCACGGGCCAATCGTAACTTTCTCCAAAGAGTGTCATGCAGCATTTTGATAACTGAGAAGGTGCAAGATCATATACATAGCAGCAACTATCCTTCAACTGGAGTCAGTCCATCGATTCCTCTAGCCATAGGAAACTCAAAACAAACACACACCAAAGGCACCCGTAGTCAACAAGGAGATGGAGAAGATCAGGACGCAGTTTAGCTAGCAACTCGGCTAGTCGAGCACGGCTGCGGCTATCTCATCCACCGTGAAGGGTGTCACGCCGCAGTTCTTTGACGTCAAGGATGCGGGCCTGGAAAACAGGGAAGTTATACATGATGGACTGGAGCTGTTGCGTTCACGCACGAGGGAGCCAGTTCTTGGATACCAGAGGTAGTAGGTAGCTGCGGGTATCCAGGGTATCGGGATGGTCAGGGTGTTTTTGTTGGCGGTGATCTTGGCACGGCTTTTTGTGGCGAGGACTTGCCGGAGTGGTATCCGCAATTTTTACCTGCGAACAGAAGCGATTGGAAGTTTAGAAGGAACTGGGAGCGGAAATCTGAGGAGCAAGTTGTAGAATGTGCACGAGCTAACGTGGCCTCGGGTCTTATGCTTTCTGCGCTGTTTGACTCTCACTGTGGACCCTTGACACATGATTGCCAGAAGAATCATCTCTTTTCGTTCCGACAGGACTAGGGCGTTATGATAAGGCACGGTTGTCAAGTATGCACCCCAACATGGCTGTGGAATCGCGATGGCGTGGTACAAGGGCGCCTGTCAGCAAGTCCCTTCAGCGTCACCTCAAATCCAGCATTAACACATTGGCTTGAGACCACCTCCAAAAGGCGTCCTCCACCCACTTGAGGAGAGTTGCAAGCATAATATTGCCTTTCGGCCATCCAGAGACTCGGTAATGCACGCTAATCGGTTCTATGCCAAACTACCCCATGGCCATTCCCGTCCCTTGTACTTGGCACAAATATCCATTCGGCTCCTCGCAGGCTCGCAGAATGGCGCTGGATAGAAAAGGCAGCTCCCTAATGACATCAGCATCCTCCCGAGTAAGTCTCTCCAGCATCTTCCAATGCGCCATGTGCCGAGTAGCCGTCGTTTCGGGACCGTCATCCCTAGTGGGCTTTGTTTCAGGACTCATCGTGAGATGTCTTAGCTTTAGAGCCCGGGTAGCACGCGAGGTCGATTGACTCCATGCCCAGCTGTTCGTTTTCCATAGATAAACGCCAAGGCAGTCCCTGCCGCTTTGCTGTCGTGTCTCGGTTGAAATGAGTATGCGAAGTCGATTATTCTTAGCGCCGTGGAAGAGACGGCACGGGATAGGGAACTGTAGGCAAAGATAATGAGAGCCGTAGTATCGGAGAGCTTTTCCTTGGTTGCTGATAAAGCCAGGTGGGGGACGCACCTATCGAGGAGTGCGACTGAGTTGGAGCTCGAGTAGATGAAAACAGTAAACTGGGGAGGGAAGTTAGTCGCATATGAAAACGATCACCTGGAATCTTTCATGAATTCGCTAGTATCTCATATAGAGGTCGGGGCCTCCAAGCAAGTACTGTCATGACTATCCACAAACACTATAATATCACCAAGGGACTTAAAGGCATACCTTCCCAACCCCGATCAAACATAACGCTCAGCCAATGCAACCTACAGCAAACCTTGTACTCGGAAACGGGGGCGTAGGAGCACGTATCCTCTTGTCCGCAGAGTTGGTTAGCCGCGTCTCCCTCCGTCCCAAGAAGGTCGAATATTGTGAACTGAAGTCATCAGCGAAGAACAGCGCTCAGGATAAGGAACATAAACATACCGTTGATTGGCCCTATCAGCATCAGCGTCCCGCCTCGCCCACACCTCCTGCACAATCTCCCAACAGCAGTCCACGTTCCTGACTCGCAGACGTGATATCATCGCCAGCCAGCGCTGCTGAATCCACGTCCGACCACCATCACCCACGACCTCGCAGCTAGCAATCAGCAGCGCGAAGATCTGAAGGTTCGTGGTGCGGCTCGTCGGCGGAACCATCGCCAGCTGGACAAGGATCTTCCGCGAAAGTCACGCGGCAGGCTCGGAAGGTGCTTCAGGAACAGCCTGATGGAGGTACAAAGGGATTGCGTGGCGAAAAGCATCTGCGATGTGACTTGCATGGCGAACTTGGCTGCTTAGGTCCTGAATCGTTTCATAGACCGCCGCGCTAGGGGGCGTCCATTGCTGTAATTTAACTTGAGGCTCGCCGGCCTGGCTGATCAGTTGAAGGTAAACAGGTTATCCCTCGCAGACCTGCTGCGCGATATGAGCCACTCCCGCAAGGTGAGGAAGAGTGAGGCGTGGCATCCAAGGAGTGGATCAATCTCTAGTAAACCCATAATTGGGACATTCGTTGCGGATAAAAGCTCTTCGTGCATAGCATCGTCGTCCATTTTATCTTCCAGATCTGTTAACCCGGATATAACATCGAGGTAAATGAATGCGCTGCACAAGTACCGCAAATCACGCGCCTGTTCCGTGCTCCCTCGTAGGAGTGGTCGATTACTTGGATCTAGAATCCAGCTCTTCAGGACACCCCTTGCCCCAAGCAGATGGCGGGCGAATCTACTGCTAAGCGGCCGTTCCCAGCCCTCTGCAAAGGCAAGGGCGAGAGATGCCAGCACCGGTACGAAACGGGAATCTTTAATATCAACAATAAGCTCTTGGATGCTGGGTTGCGGTTCTGGATGCTGCAAAGCTGGAGACTTGGTTCATCGTATGAGGCATGGGCGGCGGCCATAGAGGAAATGGTATGGGATACGGCAGGCGAGGAAAGCGGTCCGATCAGTTTTCACCAGAGTTTCTCAGTTTACCCATTGACGGAAAGTATGACACATGCGTCTATAGAGAACCGCTACATCAGTATTTCCGGTGAGTTGTGGTCGGTAGATGGTTGCGCGAGGAGGGGTGGAACGAGGTCATCGATCGGACTGGAGTTGAACAGCTCATGCAGGGAATGGAATGGGCTGTCTCAAGCGAAGAGGTCCGCTTCAGTGGGATAAGCCGGCTGGGCTTCTGAAGTCCCTACTGGCTGGTTTTTCTGTGTGGTAGATGGTGTTGGTATCGGTGCGGGAAGTTCTGGATTTCCGAGATCTCCAAGACATGAGCGGCAGAGTCAAGGCTGAACGCAAAGGTGACGTCGACGTAGAAGAAGTATCCTCATCTAAATCCTCAAGTCTAACCGCAGACACACCTCGTGGCATTTGTCGAGACCTTGTTGCTAGAGAAGATGCAATAGATACCCTGTTGACCACTCGCCATTTGAGGTCTTTCTTCCTATAGCTCTCACAAGGAACGCGAGAGTTTTGGTGGCAGAACGGCTTGGTCTGGTCGCATTTCAGGCGTCGCTCTTTGCATGTCACACAGCCTGCATGGTGTTATATTGTGGACAGTGCTGGTAGGATTAGCGCACCGTTTTGGCTCCTTACAGCTCTCGACATTGCTGCTAGATTTCGTGCATGTTACACAGGAGGGGATAGTAGACAGAAACAGTCTACTCCAAGCTGATGGAACGGTTGGAGAGACGAGGACAAGGAATCTTATTGGTTTGAGCCAACCTGCCCAGAGTATAGGGCCGTGGCCGTGCTTATCTGCGGGGAGGTTGGAGATTCTATCGCCGAGGGTGGACGACAGGATCAACCCATTGTGGACTACTTCTTATGCCTGGCTGTCGATACTCCCACGCAGCCAGTCTCTCCATCCACTGTCGCTCAAGATCGATCTTACGCGAGCCTCAAGCCACTCGGTATTTCCCCAGAAGCCCCAAGAAGCCTGGAATCTACACCAGTCAACAAGAGCCGTCTCCCAGTGTCGTTTGAACGTTTTCCATTCGTAAAAGTCCGACCCTTTATCCCGTACCAAAAAAGAGCGGTAACGCTCTAGCAGTCGCCTTTCGCCGTCACTCATTGCCAACTGATCAGGCAAATACTCATCATCAACGAGTATATCCAACGGCACCGAACAGGTAAATAGTTTGGCGAGGTCACAGACTCCGAGCCCTAGGCCGACGTACTGGAAGTCAAAGAACGCCACTCGCTCTCCATCGCGTGTCGTGAACAGGTTCTCCGACTTGACGTCGCCATGAATCAATGATTCCATTGGTCTTCCAGAAGGGGTTAATAGCAGCGCGACCACCTCAGCAACGGACAGTTTGAGGTCTTCGAATGGGCCGCACAAGGCCTCTGACCACTCCGAGTAAGAGTCGTCGACGAGCGAAGCGTACTCTTTCCGCCGCGTCGCGAGGTACGTGTATCCTCCGTTGAGCCAAAGCTCTTTCCCAACTTTACCTCCGCCTTGCCTTCTCTTGTTTTCTTCCAGAGGCGGCAAGACATATTGGTCAAGGCTATCCGGCAGCCGTCCCCATGAGCGGCTGTGAAAGCGAGCGAGCCAGTCCAGCGCCCCGTGAACCTGCACGCCGCTTAGAACAGCCCTTTTCTCTCCGGAAACTGGGTATTTAGGACGCAGGTCGACCATGACAGTCGCTATTAAACCCTTCAGCTCATCCTCGCCTTCGTGACCGTTCATATCTCGCGTCGAAGCGAGGCACTTAGCAACGGCAATGTCATCGCCTAGGAGTGGCACCGTATGGGTGTAGAAGTACTGCTCCACCTCGTAGCTTAGCATCTTCCGTAGGTGGCCTTCATCCGCATTGTCAGAGCTCTTCTTCGGTGGAGATATAAGCTTGAGGATAAGGGGGTAGGTAGACCCATCTGTTCCGGATTCCACTCCGCAGAGCTTGTCCAGGTGCTCCGCTGCCTTTTTGCTGGTGGCTCGCGCGGTGATGGCGCAGATGTACCCGTACCCTGCCCAGAGTCTCTGTAGCGTTGTACATGACACGAGGTCAAGCGAGTGCCAAGACAGCATGATGCTCGCGACGCGGTTGGGGTCTGGAGATGACATATTTGGAGTCCGCCAAACGCAAATAGTCTATTATTCTTTGGAGATTTCGCGCGCAAATTAAGTTGCGGTCTATGTAGGTATGTGCAGGAGAAATCCAAAATAGGAAAGACAACGGCCCGCCGCAGCCGAAAGGTTTCTCCGCTCCGAGCGGCCTCAATCTTTCTCCCCGCGATCGACAAGATAGACTGCGAAACACAAACCCACAACCGATCGCCATGGTCTACTACTTTACGTCAAATGTGGTGCAGCCGTCTGCCTACATTTATATGGGCAAAGACAAGTTCGAGAGTGCGGCTGCCCCGACGCAACGACGAGACGGTACTAACCGCAGCAGACGAGGATCTGATCAAATACGGACTGGAGAAGGATGTCTGGTACAGTTCCTGCAAGCTTATCTCCTCGCAATCTGGGCTGACGCTAACCGAAGAGGTTCAACTCGCAGGGTTCGTTGTGAAACCCCCACGTCTATACGAGGCCGCGCCTAACGTACCCGTTTCAGTTCCACGTCGATAACCTCTCGAGCGCCCACGTCTACGTCCGCCTCCGCGACGGCGAATCATGGGACAACATCGCCGAGGAACTCCTGGTAGACTGCGCGCAGCTCACCAAGGCCAACTCAATCGAGGGTCAGCTGCCACCCGCATCCCGACCCGGCTTGGACAGCTCCTAATAGGCGGACAGGAAACAAGAAAGATAATATCACGGTCATCTATACGCCCTGGTCGAATCTGAAGAAGGACGGATCGATGGCGGCGGGGCAGGTCTCGTTCCACAACCACAAGCTCGTCAAGAAGGTTTTCGTCGCGCAGCGGGAGAACCCGATCGTCAACCGGCTGAACAAGACCAAGGTCGAGAAGTTCCCCGATTTGCGGGCGGAGAAGGAGGAGTACAAGAGCGTGCAGCTGAGAGAGGAAAGGAAGTCTCGCGAGGAGAAGAAGAACAGGGAGAAGCAGGAGAAGAGGGAGCGGGAGCAGCTGAAGTGGCAGAAGGATCACGCGTACGACGATATGTTCTCGGCGGAGAACATGGAGGCCAGCAATAACCAGGACCGGGATCCGGATTTCCTGGACGACTTTATGTGAGGTCTCTCTATTCATACCATGGTCCATGATGCAATATACCCTCAACTTTACCCGTTCGGAGTTCCAAGGTCAACTTGAGCGGATCGCAAGCCAATGACAGCCAGTACAATGTAAGCCGAGTGCGTATTCGTACTACCTGGTACCCTGACCCTGTAAGTTCTCGGCATCAAGGATAGTAGCAGCGGTCTGCGGAGTCGGGCGAGGCCGGCCCGAGGGAAGCTCGTGGGTCTTGGCGCCGCGGACTGCGGGCGGAACTTTCTGGCCTCCCTCTTCTTACAGTCTGTCAGTACTCCGTAGATCAACCATTGTAAGTTTCTACATCCGCCATGAACTGCCCATCCCGCACCGACGACACCCTCCCCCACGACGACTGGAACCAGAACCCCCCGTTTCTGGCGCCTGACCTCACAACCCGTCAAGATCTCAACGGCATCTCCAACGCCCGCGAGTTCAAGGATGCCGGCGCGGGGGGCCCTGCCATGCAGCACTGCCTGCACGACGCAGACGTACCGCCAACATCCAAGTCGGAATCCGAAGTGTCGCAGCATATGCAACACTGGGCGTCTCTGACCCAGTCAGGTAGGCCAAGGACCCTGCCCCGTGGGTTACAGGCGATGCACTAACACCCGACAGGACGCCCAAACGGTCGAGCTGAACGTGCTCGATTGTCTTATTTTTTGCATAAACTGAAGGGCTGGTGCTTATGGCTGCTTTCTGTTTTGGCCACAGCCTTTCTACTTTCCGCTAGTGGTCTTGTTGACCGGTTGACCTCGACTAGCACGGTTGTTCCTTTCCAGCAAGCGAATATGGCTTCGGTTGGATATCTTGACCAGAGCCATGCTCCGTTGAGGAGATACTCCAAGCGGCAGTCCTGCGCCTCGGGCGGCGTCGATAGCAGCCAGTACAACACCTCGCTGCACGTGGGAGCACTGTTCATCATCCTTGGAGTCTCGACTCTTGCCTGTGCTCTCCCTATCCTGGTCATTCGCTTCTCTCGCCTGCGCATCCCGCCGGCGTTCCTCTTTTTTGTGCGCCATTTTGGCACTGGAGTGCTCATCGCTACGGCCTTTGTACACCTACTCCCCACCGCGTTTACCCTACTAGGCGACCCATGTCTGTCGAGTTTCTGGACCACCGACTACCCTGCCATGCCGGGGGCCATATCCCTAGCCGGGATTTTCCTCGTCACCTTGATCGAGATGGTCTTTAGTCCGGTTCGCCAGGCCACCAGGAAAGTCTCCAAGCAAACCGATCAAGAGTCGGCACCCACCCCCACGGAGCCTCACTCTGTATATATATCCGGCGGCATCAGCCGAGAAGAAACCTGCGACTGCGATCGCAGTCCTCAGATACGCCCGAAGGGACCGCTAGTCGGGCGAGCTTCGAGTTTCAGCCGCGCAATCCATCGCATTGGCGAGGAATCCGACAGGGTCTATCGCATCTCGTCTGCCCCCGAAGCCAGCCCTCTCCCGCAGGTCAGCGAAGTCAGCGAAGTCAAGCGATTCACCGACCGCCAAGGAAGCGTGGACGAGTTCCAGCTGTCAGAGAAGCAGAAGTACAACAAGGATGTCATGCAGGTGTTTATGCTCGAAGTTGGGATTCTGTTCCACAGTGTCTTCATCGGCATGTCCTTGAGTGTATCCGTGGGGAATGAGTTTGTGGTTCTTCTGATCGCCATTGTTTTTCATCGTATGTCTCCACAGTGGCACGCCATCTCTGTAAGCTGCTAACGAGGATAGAAACCTTTGAAGGACTTGCGCTGGGCTCTCGCATCGCGAGCTTGGAATGGCCCGCTAAGGCGGCTCAGCCGTGGCTCATGTCGCTGGCTTATGGGTGCACGTACGTTCCCAACTTCATCTCACCTTCATCACTAATTACTCGTAGGACACCCATCGGCCAAGCCATTGGCATCGCAACGCATTCCCTGTACAGTCCCGACTCGGAGGTTGGACTCCTCCTAGTGGGAACAATGAACGCCATTTCGGCAGGACTGCTGATTTTCGCCTCGTTGATCGAGCTGCTGTCGGAAGACTTTCTTAGTGACGAGAGCTGGCGAGTATTACGCGGTCGCAGCCGAGTAATTGCCTGCGCCCTGGTATTCTTAGGGGCGTTCTGCATGAGTCTGGTAGGCGCGTGGGCGTAGTTCGGGACTTCTCGGTCCGCCACATTCGGACCGTGGAAGCGCCCGAGGGGTTGTCCCTGACCCAGTCCGCAATCGGCGCGCTCCGATTGGCCCACCCCGCTTATCGGGCTCACCGCCTCCGACAGCGGTGAATCATTTTCTCCCGCTGCTGATTCTCTTTCTTTCATCTCCCATCCTCACCGTATCACTGTCTTTGTGCTTGTCGTCGTCGCTCTCTCGTTGCGCCTCGTCACTCTTTACCTGGCCGCAATGTCCGCCTCGCTCCCTGGCGACCGGGACCTCCCTCCCTCGCAGTATGACCTGAGCACTTACTGGGGTCGCGTGCGCCATGCGGCCGACATTTCTGATCCAAGGTATTTCCCTTGACTCGCTCTGGTGAACTCGGCTAATCTGCAGGATGCTACTCGTCTCTTCAGCGGGCCTGGACCAGGCGAAGCGCCTTATCTCCCAGTATAAGCAGAACGAGATTCCGGCGATGAATGCGGAGTTGTGGAAGGCGAAGAAGGTGGTGGATTCGACGCTGCATCCTGGTGCGCTGCCTCCTTCAACCCGTCGCTGGCAACGCTAACTGTATACTCGATAGACACCGGCGAGCCCGTCTTCCTCCCCTTCCGCATGTCATGCTACGTCCTCTCCAACCTGGTCGTCACGGCGGGAATGCTCACGCCCGGTCTTCAGGTATGCGCCCTACAATCAAGAAGTGGATGTATCTGACGGGATAGACAACGGGAACCCTCCTCTGGCAAATTGCCAACCAGTCGCTCAACGTGGCCATCAACAACGCCAACTCCAACAAGTCCACCCCCCTCTCCGTCTCGCAGATGGCCAAGTCCTACCTCATGGCCGTCTCCGCCTCCTGCTCCGTCGCTCTCGGTCTGAACGCCCTCGTCCCCCGTCTCAAGAACGTCTCCCCCAACACCCGCCTCATCCTCGGCCGACTCGTCCCCTTCGCCGCCGTCTCCAGCGCCAGCGCGCTGAACGTCTTCCTCATGCGCAGCGAGGAAATCCGCCAGGGTATCGATGTCTACCCCGTCCCCGAGAAGGAGGGCGAGCCGGTCCAGAGTCTGGGCCGGAGCAAGGTGGCTGCGAAGATAGCTGTCGGCGAGACGGCTATTAGCCGTGTCCTGAACGCGACGCCCATCATGGTTGTCCCTCCGCTCATTCTCGTCCAGCTGGAGAAGAGGAAGCTGCTCAGCCCGCGGATGGTCCTCCCAGCCAACCTGGGTCTGGTCCTCGCCACATCACTCTTCGCCCTCCCCCTGGCCCTCGGAGCGTTCCCCCAACGACAAGCCATCAGCGCCGCGTCGCTGGAAGAGGAGTTCTGGAACCGCGGCGGAAAGGACGGCAAGGTTGAGTTCAACCGGGGCATGTAAGCCCTCCCTTCTCATTAATGTATAGACCAGACCAGACCTGCTAGAGCTTTTTGCGATTACGTATTACAAGCATACCTACATATGATATCTATATCCAATGCAATTAGAAATACAATTTCCCAACACCTTCTCTCCCTATGACCGAGTCAGCCCATCCAACTCATGCACCTCCGGCGGCTTGGCCGTGCTATCCAGCTCGGGAATCGGATCCGGCTTCGCCCCATACACGCCCAGTCCATGGCCGGACCCGCGCTGATGCTGCCGGAAGTGCTCGTCGCTCCCGCTGATCTCGGAGATCGGTCGCCCGCCCTCAGACCCCAGGGGCGGCGAGAGGCTCGGGCTGAAGCCGGAGGGGTACTTGGTGCCGCTGCTGATTGTTGTCTGCCCGGGGCTGGAGAAGTGCGAGTCTGCAAACACTGTTAGCACCTCGCCTCACATCCAAAGAAAGAAAATAAACGAGGAAGGGGGTCATACCCTGATACGGCGACGTCGGATTCTGATACCCGTACTCCCCAGAAGGCCCA
>NW_020797888.1:4774577-4838233 GCF_003369625.1 Aspergillus mulundensis
CCCCCCACCACCACCGCTATCATCCTCATCATCACCCCCCTCATCCAAAAAAAGCTCATACTGGTCCCCCGTCGACCGACTCCACGCGGCAGGAAGGACATCCGCCTCCGGACAACCGGTGGTATTCGCGCACGGGTTGGACGCGCAGCAGCCGAGGAAGCGCGGCTCGGTGAAGTTGCACGCGTACCAGTTGTCGTTGCTCTCGCCGATGCAGGAGTTCGGGCTGATGGCGTCGAAGACGGCGCCGTCGAAGGAGGCGGCGTAGGTGTCGGGGCAGGGGTGCGTCGTGTTGATGTTTGTGCAGGGGTCGGAGCTGCAGCAGCCGACGAAGTAGGGCGCCTCGGGGCACACGTACCAGGTCCCGCCGGAGGGGCAGGTGAAGTGGCAGTTTTGGGAGCCGTGGGTGCAGGAGGAGTCTGAGTCTGAGGATGAGGATGAACTCATTGTGTGTTTGTGTGATGTGTAGGGATGGGAATAGGAAGGGTGAGGATAAGGATAAGGGATGGAGAAGTATATGCACGATCAGTAAGGATGGAGTTTCGAGGAGTTCCCAAACAGCGGGTCTGGGGGGTTCTCGTTTCAAAAGGGACAGAAGCAACGCAGCTGAGCTGAGGACCGATGGCTGCTACGCATAAATAACAAGGTCTGAACGTGTTGACAAGGCTGTGAGCTTGGCCGGCCCAAGTGGACCTGCCAGCTGCGACTATGGATCCGCAGTCCACTCCACAGTGGACGGTGATTGGCAAGTGCGTGGACGGGTTCAGAAAAGAAATGAAATGGCCCCAATGGCTTCGAACGGTGGGATTTAGCGCTTACGTTTCCTTCCTGCCCAGACCTTTGGGGCCGTGCGGCTGAGGCGGAGCCACCGACACCGACACCGACACCGACACCCTGAAGTGAACTGAAGATCAAGAAGGCTGACGAGGAGAATGCCTGGTCGTATGATGCAGGACATCATCTAGCTATTGTTTGATATAAAGGAGAGTGGTAGACTCAGCGGGCATGTCAACTCTATCTCATTCCCTCCCCTATCGCCGTCAATAGAGTCAGACATACGTAGAGCTCATCAAGACAAATACGCAGTCAGCAGCAATGGCGTCTTGGCCTGCGTGTTTTTACGCACCTGTCCAACCCTTTCCAGAGGCGATGCTGCTAGGGCGAGACACATGGCGGTGTCTGTGCTACACGGCCTTATGCAGCACGAAGCCTATTCGATGGGTCGAGACAGAGTTCCTGGGGATATTTGCTTTTCTTTACGAGATGTGGAGATGAACTTATGAAGTCTGGCCTTCGAAGTCTTTAAGAGAATGAACATTACTCCGTAGGTTGAGTGTCGATCCAGAAACCCCTATTTCTACTACTCCGTAATGCCCGTGCTTACTGGAATTATTCCTTTACAGTCCTCCGTAAGAGATCAAAAGGGAATAGGGTAAGATACATAGACCGAGCGAACCAATTACAATGCAGGTAGAGTCGACCCTATGCATGCATCAAAGGCCAAAGCCCAAAGCCCGCCGTCAGCCTTAGCCCTAACTCCAGCCACGCTCATACATGATACTCGCCACCTGCACGGCCTCCCATAAACCAGCCAGAGTCAAGTTTCCAATACTCTGTAATGCTCGGACGAAATCCATAGGGTTCCTTCCCATTCCGATACCAATGGCCTCGGACTGAAATCGGTCGCTAACGTTGTCCGTTGTAGAACTCACACCAACGTATCGTTCGCTGTTGTATTTCGCTGCGGGGAATGAAGATGCGGGTTTGATGTTTGATGCATTTATCGCTTATGCGCTTTAGGTTGGATGCATTCGATCGTCGTATGGAGTCTCGCGATACCTCAAGTATCTCGAGATCAATGTAGCAGCGGTGGGTGTGGACGACGCATAGGAGGGAGAGGAGACGGGCGCATCACGCCGCACATGGTACTCGGGTCGTCGAATGGCATTGTCTGGGCTTGTTCAATGTTAATATAGATAGAGTATGAGTGTTCGATTGATAAGTTCTTGCAGCATACCATACTAGTGTCTCTGTTCTCGTTTTAACATCTTATCTTATATACCCTAACCTATGTCAAGACGACAATACTAACGCTAACAACGCGCCGAAAACAATACGAAGACAATTCTTTACACATCTGTATAGCATGCTGCAACCCTGAAGGTTCAAGTGTAGCACATCGGATTCGGATGTGTCCAGATCCGCCGGGTTCTTTGTTTGAGCTGTGGAACTCGGGTGGACTGCGACCATTTGCTGTTTCGGGCCACAAAGATATGTTCAATGCGGACTGGGCGGATAAAGCATGATTCCTTGAAAGAGGGTAAGTCCGTTATTTGGATGGATCGGACGTGAACTTGATTGTCTGATGGACTTGCACGCGGGTGGCTCCGTGACCAGAATCTTGACGGGAGTTAGGGCTCCCGGCAGAGAACCAGCTCGCCAGGTACAGAGCGGCAGGTTGTATTGTGAGTTCTGTGCGAAATCTGAGATCCAACGGCGCCTGGAACTGTCAGTTCTTGAACCCTCGTCTTTATGCCGTGGCCGAGTTCGAGGTATATAGTACTTTGGGAGCCGAGGCTTCCTTCGGCATCTCAGTGCTAGGTAATAATGCGCTCAAACAGGCTGCACAAAGGCAGTGTTTGGTTCGAGGGGCAGCTTTCTTTCAGTATCTAGACAAGGTATCTCTTCACAATGCGCATCGGGACAAGAGTTCCATCCAACTGATTACAGTCACATCTTCCCAGTCGGCCTCTATCTCGTAGCCAGCAAGGTCGAGGGATAGACTTAATAGTGTTGTATATATAGATTAGTATTTGTATATGGAGAGATTTATTACCAAAACTCCGTACATGAAGCAAGGTCACCGACCTAGGGCCAGAAAAGTCACCTGACATGGCTATTATGGCCAATGTATATCTGCATACGGTAGAACAATCTACATGAGAAAGAAGTGACGCCAGGCGCCAAAGGTATTGAGCAGGCCTCCTTGCCACGGTCTACCCCATTCTACGAGCAAGGCAGCATACTTCAATTTCAGGTAAGAATGGCCCTCCCTCCTTTTGCTAGGCGGCTGCATCCTAGAAACGAGAACGGCTTAAAACGAAGTGCGAAATTCATGGTCTCATCTCGGGACACCATTCCAAGCGGTGCTCATCCAGGCTCTAATCCTAATAATCAAGAGCATCAGCCAAACAATCCTCCCTAATCCACAACTCCGGATTCCTCAGCAGGGGGTCCTCAAAAGTCCACTCCAGCGGGTCCAGATCCGGATCAAGCTGAAGGAAGAGCACATGGCCAGTGTCAGACGTCAAAGTCACAGTATTCTTATAGATGATGCCGGAGCGCTTCTTGTAGATGATGCCGGAGCGCTTCCCCTTGGCGCTTCGGTATTCAGGCGGAATATAAACGATTTTATGTTGTTTCCACATGATCCAACCCTCATCTACACTGATCCAATAGAAAGCTGACGACGACGGAACCCCGTCTGCAATCAAAAGCGTGATGTCTGACCAGCCGTCGTTGACTAAGATGGATAGACCGTCGTGTGCAATGGAGACTCCGTACAGCGTTGTTTCGAAGGGGAAGCATGCAATGAGGTCTGAGCTGTCGGTTCTCCAGACTCGGACGGTGTTGTCAGCTGATATGGCGGCAACAAGATTGTGGTCCTCCAGGAAGGAAGGCTGCCTGACCCAGTCATCGTGGCCTGTCAGGGTGCTTATGCATTTCCCCTCATTCATGTCCCAGATACGGACGTGGTGGCTCTCGTAGATGATTGCTACTGTCTTTGCCGTGTGAGAAGGATACAACTCTATAGGCTCTTCAAAGGCGTTTCTAGGGTCATCCGCTTGTCCGCATTCCACTCCACTCTCGATGTCGAAAGAATTGAGCCTCCCGGCCGACTTGAAAATTACAAGTGTGGTATCATTCGGCGCAAACCGCATCAGAGATATTTCGCGGTAACTGAGTGAGAAGTAGCGGCTGTGTTGGATATCATCTATATAAACGCAGGTACCAAAAGCCTGCCGCTCAGTGTAGGCAACCAGCCCGCTTCGCGAGCAAGCCACGATAGGGTCCCACATTTCGTGCCGGTGCAGGACTCGAGAGGCGCCCTCTACAAAGCCCAGGATCACCAGTTCAGGGGTTTCATGATGAGCTATTGCGGCCAGGTTCTCGCCATGACCTTTCAAGCTCACCCCCATGTCACTGCTCGGCCGTGGCCCGCGGGATATTTTGCTGTTCTGATAATCCCATAGGTGACAGGTTGATGTAATGACCTTAGAGTTCTGGGGCGAGATCCTAGCGTGAAAAGGCTGATCATCGACAAGACCGGGTGTATCTGCGATCTGACAGCTACTGAGCCTCTGTCCTGTGCTGATATTCCATACCTCCAGTTTGTCATCCGTACCAACCGTGACCACTGCCAAAAGTTCGTTGTGCTCGGAAAGCTGCATGTCTAGCAGACTCGCTGTTTTGGCAAATGGTTCGGGCAGTAAATCTTCTCCGGTAGTAGAATCAAATATCTTAAACATGCCAGTGCGCAGTCTGCACGCAAACAGCGCATCATCAGCGCTAAACCTTAGGCCTGGCAATAGATCAATCTCCGCAATTGTGCGAAAACAAGTACCAGTCACAGCGTCCCAAAGGCGTGCCTTACTATCGTAGGTAGAACAGGCAAGAGTTGTACCGTGTGGTGACCAGACGACACTATGGACCACGTTCGAGTTTGCATCTAGAGTGTGAAGAACGGATCCATCGTCACTGGACCAGATTTCGACAATGTCACCGCGCTCCGGATGGATGGATGCAACCAATGTACCGTCGGGCGAAAATGGGTTTTCGAGGCCAAGGGGTAGGTATCCCTTTTTCCTAACCAGACTGCATCTCTGCGAAGCATGCCATGTTTGCAACCAGGTCCCTTCCATGCTTGATAGTACTCTCTCCCCATTCGAGGAAACATAAACTTCTTTAGCCTTAGTTGCAAGGTCACCCAAAGTCTGCCAATTCTGTGATTTCAATTCGAACACCCTCAGAGTCAAGTCTGCACAACCGGCCGCCATCCTTGTCACACAGGCGTCGAACGCCCAGCAAGCCAGTTGCAGTTTGTTCATCGGAATTTTCAGTGACTCGCGAGCGTTTGGTTTCCACACAGTGATCTTGCTTTCCTCGCCAAAAAGGACCGCAGAATGGATTGAAGGGGATCCCATGAGTGAAGATAAATTTTCAGGTATGTCCGAGATAGGGTTACATTTCCCCGCCACGGTATCCCATATCCGCAGTTGGGATGGCTCGTTGGGATTAAAACATACCACCGCACTGCCGTCAGATGTTTGTTGTATCTGCCCAGTGGGGGAAACCGTGCCTTGCAGGGAAATCCGGTGTTTGTCGGTGTGTATATCCCGCACATGGTCAACATCATCCAGCATGGAAATGGTTAGTTTGGAGTTCCTCGCAGCTTGCAGCCATGATATACGTCTGATAGAAGAAGTCGCTTCATCTCTTTCTCCTGTACAAATGCTGAAGACCTGGGCGAGATCATGCGGTCCCAGAACCCCAAGCATGTCATTGCCTGGTGAGAAGACGAGAGCACATGCTTTGTCAATAACGGCGGCTTTGAGAGCATACTGAGCTGTGCTTAAGGCCAGGGCATAGACGCTACCGGACAGCATATAAGCAAGCAAGCTTCCATCCGGAGAGAATGAGAGACCTGACATACCACCCTTGGTGCATTGTATGGTTCGAACCCAGCGCCCAGCTTCTGTGTCTAAGATTCGCAATTCACTATGCGTGGTGAAGCATGCAATATTCCTGCCATCACCGGAGATGGCAAGGTTCGTTGTCTCACCAAAGTTGCTCGCCAACTCTTGCAGACAAGACGCGCTCACAGTATCCCAGATTGCCAGGTTTCCGCGTTGATCCACAGAGGCCATTAGGTTGGAGTCACGGGCGTACTTCACTATACAGATCGAATCATTATGCGAAAATTCACCTTCGTTGTTGTTGACATTTCGAGGCTCATAGATAGACGTTCCCCGGCCTGTAGTATGATAAATCCGGTCTCCATTCGGAGTCAGGAAACCGACGCCTGAACGATCCGCAATGTCATTCATTACACTCAGACAATCTCCTGTATCGACTTCCCATATTCGGGCCGTGAAATCGTATGAGTTGGAGATAAGCTTTCGTCCACTTCCTGAAAACTGTATGGAGACCACTTTGCCTCGATGCCCTTCCAAAGTTTTCACAGGGTCCGCTGCAACCGTGTCCCACAGTTTGATTAGGTTGTCCTCGGCGTAAGCAAGTATATCTTTCTCTGGGGACAATTTCATGTAGCCCGTGCTCGACCCGAGAATATGGAGACATGTTCCCAGTACCGAGTCCCACACTCGGATCGTCTGGTCATCCGATTGGGACACAATCATTCGGTTACCTTGGAGAAAACTACTCTGTCGTACTGGACCTGCATGCCCATGAAACGTGCGAGTCAGGTTGCCGTTTGTTGTATCCCATGTTCGCACCGTTGCGTCCAGTGACGAAGAAACTATGTGCTTGGCGTCAGATGAAAATTCGGCGTGCCAGACAGCATCATTGTGGCCCTCAAGGGTATGACGGCGGATGCCATTCTGAGTATCCCAGATTGTCAGAGAGCCACTCCGGTAAATTATAAGCACTGCTTTACCATCTTCGTCGAACGCTGCATATCTAATATCGGGCGAATCCAGTTTCTCCAGAGTGTGCATACACACTGCAAGTCTGTTATCCCAGATTCTCACTGTTTTAAAGGCGGTCACTAAGAGCAATGATCCGTCCTTGGAGAATGACATGCATCCGGGCTCCTCATCACCATCGAAGATACTGATACAGCGCCCTGTTGTAATCTCACGAATCTCGATCGTGCCAGACTGGGTCGTTTCGAAAGCAACGACGTCCGCCGAGGGCGATACGACCAGTCCTCTTGCGCAAGCCCACGTCTGCTCGCAAGGGCTCCATGTCGATGGTAATGGACCTGATTGCACTACTGCACCTCGTAATAGACATGGGATAGCCTGGCTTACGAAGCTTTCTCCGGGGCCAAACCAGGGCGTACTGTGATACATTTGCAGTGGCGCAATTTCTAGAAGTGACCGATGGCGCATGAGATATCGATACATGTCATACAATCCCTCTCCGAGTGAGGAGTCAATAGTAAGCTAGCTTCAGCATCAGCACAGAACGAGAGGTTGGTTAGCAGGTCATACAGTTTTCAGCCTTCGAAGAGCCAGAATCATGTGTATTCCAAGGTACACATCTCCCATGATAGCTAGAGCTTCAACCCACTGGTGAAATCGCGATTGGAAAAAGTTTCGCACCACGTTCGGATTGGTCCCGCCAGACTGGCAAAGATGGTAGACCCAATTGCGGCAAGCATAGGAAGTCTCGAGTCGGACGTACTTCGCGAGCCTCGCATCGTCCTTGCCATCTATGGAGTAGCCCGGAAACTGCAGACGACACATGTCAGTAGTCAAGCACTGCTGCATATTGCGCATACAGTTGTGCGCCAGGAAGCGATGCAGATCATCGGCCTGTAATCGAAACCTCATATCCGTACATCTGTTCGGATTGAGGAGAAAGTCGCGGAACGAAGGATGGAGCAGATATATCGGCTCGGTATTGTCTCCTGGAACATGCAGGGCCGAGTGGAGGTTGTGGAGAACACTCGCGATGACCGACTCATCTACTGCCAGAAGCCCTGATAGAGCGGCGGTGGAGAATTGTGTTCTGAGCAATACAATCGAGCCGATGACTCTTTTGAAGAGGAACTCGTCTCCAATGTATGAGTGTTTTAGTATGGTTAGGTACATCTCATCGAGCGCAGCTGTTGGCGAATGCCCATTCTCGGACGAGCTCTCTTCGAGGAGCATTTTGAGTGCACGTTGTGGTATTGGCGACTCATATATGAAGCGGCAAACTGTCTTCGCGTAGATGAACAGTGATCCGGCATTCGTGGACAGTGTCTCGACGACTCTGTCCGATGAGGCGGGCCAGCTGTCTGGAAGGCCATGTCTGGACCTGACTTTCTCAAGTTCGTCTTCAATCAGTAGAGAGATATCCTGCTTTACAACTGCGTCGTCCATGTCGAACAGATCAAACTCGCGGTGGAAGTGACTTCGCGATTGAAGGAAGCCGCGACGTACTGCTCTTTCCGGCCGACCAGTGATCAGCACTCGCAGTCGGAACTTGGACTTGACGCTCGCAAGCATCGTCAAGAGCTGAGGGATTATCTCAATATCTTCTTCGCGATCACATTCATCGAGAGCGTCGATCACGAATACAAGCGGAGAGGCATCGTCGCCCGCCAATTTACGGACAGGCTCGACTATCAGCCGACGGCATTGCTCAGCAAGACTTCTTTGAGCTATATCCTCATCCTCCATTACTGCCTCGCAGATATGCTGCTTCAGCTCAGTGTCTTTTCTTGCCAGCTGGGCAGCTAGTGTGGCTATGAGCTTCCCAGCGTGGCCACGGTCACCTGCTCCTCGAGAGAAGAAGAAACTCCCCGCAAGACAGCCTTGTTCATGAAACCGACCGGCCACGGTCCGAGCGATAGTAGACTTTCCAGTTCCTGCCATTCCCTTTAACCAGCAGATTGTCTCGCTTCCGGGGTTTTCACTCCAAGCAACCAGCTTCTGAAGAGCTTCAGTACGCGTACCGGGTAGACACAATGCTTCATGTTCTTGTGAGCGAGAGTCAAACGCCGCATCAACGGCGCGAGGCAGCTTCTCGAGGTGTCGATTTCGTTCAGCTCGGTTGACTGTTTGCGCTGTGGTCAGGCTTTGCGAGCTGGAAGACTCAGCAGGAGAACCACCAATCGAGAGCCATACTCACAAGTTGTCCATCAAGAGCGCCATGCTCAGCGTACTCTTCCAATCGGTGACACGCTGAAGGGTCTCGCTGACCTCTTCCTTTGTGAAAGGCCATTTCAGAGCCCTGAGACCGATTTTCCGCATTGGATTGCTTCCCTTTCCCTTCAAACGAGTTTCCAACTCTCGGAGTGCGACCTCGCTGTTCTCAACGAGACGGCGCGAGGCGCGGAGTGCCTCCAAGTTATCATCTTTTGTCGTCTCGGCGAGCTCCCGGAGCTTTTGGACGATCTGAATGTAGGCCTCGATGCCGTCCTTCAGCAGCTGGATGTCTTCAGCGGCATGACGAACATTCCGGACGTACTTGTTGCAGGCGCCGATTATAGCTGTCGAGATCTGGATGACAGCGATAGCACTCGCAGCAGTTTCCATGTCGTGCCAATCCGCTCCTGTAGTCGGCTTCGTTTCGGTCGGAGGCCATCGGCAAAGGTGCAATGCTTCTGGTCAACAGGCCCACTGATTTGGCCAGACAGGACCTTCAAGTAAAAGAGGAGGTTGTGATTGCGATTCACCCTCTCTTCTCGTCTCATGTCATCGCTAGAAAAGATGACCCGGTTGGAAAGGTGAGCGCCGACTGCCACGGCTGAGGCTGCGTCCCAGCCCAGTGCGGGGTATGCCCAGACGTGTGTACGACAATGCTGCGAGTGCCAATTGGCCAGCATTGAGGTGATATATCGTATGGCCATGGCCGGATTTATTGGAGGCCGGTTGTGATGCTTCAGATCTCACAAAAACGCGCAATGCCATAGTTGTAGGAGTGGAAGTCAAGGTGCGGGCTGTCGGGCTGGCGGACGTGTACCGTACTCGATACCGGCGGCCTTCGAAGGTCTACATGGGTAGGCATATAAGCTGCTGACCCTGAGCATGGGGAGTAGAACGCAAGAAGAAAGAGGCATATCGATTGAGTGGAAAGAGTTGAAGCTAGCAAAGACGAGGCGATCGGGAAACTGTGTAGGCGGCGCTAACCGGAAACAGCGGCCAGAGGTCTTGCATCCGAGACAGGAAAGTGCAGTGGGAAGCCCGGAGGCAGCAAACCACGGGAGAAACCCAATCCAAACACACCGAATGTGAAGCCCGACTTGACCATCATGTCATCTGGTTGAGTACAATGTACATAACAGATATTCACCCTGGGTCCACCGAAACAGAAACAAAAACAAAAAAAGAAATGCTTCCAACGAGAATCGAACTCGTGTTTTCGGATATCCCTTGTAGAAGGGTCATACAATATGAGACCGACGTCCTAACCACTAGACTATGGAAACTTGTTGAAAATGGCGGCGGATTTTTGTTATCATGATCGGCAACCTCAGTAGCACAGACTGTAGTCCAACCCCTGTGTCCCTAGCGTGTTTTTACCTCAGAGTAGACAGCCTACAATCACTCTTCCATCTTCCAACTACGCCTCCGCCCTATATCCCACCATCGCATCCGCCATGTTCCATACTAATGATCATCGCAGTATTTGTCAACCCTCCCAAACCCCCGGGACCATGGTCCATGGGCATGAAGCACTCGCCGCCGATCGCGACCCGCGGAGATTCGCCGAAATATACAATCACAGCCTTGCCCCTTCCCAAACTCTGCTGTCCTCTGGGCCGTTTCACAACAAGCCCTAGGGAACTTTACCGCTCCCGCTTTTACTGCAGTTGGATGCGCTCCACCACGGGATGCGGTCCAGACTTCAGCCCCTAGCCCTCTGGGTCTGGGTCTGGGTCTGGGTCGGTTGTGCCCGTGACAGTGCGTCGACCGTGGTCCGGCGTAGAAGTTAGAACTAGACAGCATCGAACTGGTTGCTGTACAAGCTGAGGTGCAAGATATATAAACGCGGTGTTTGCCCCATTTCCTACTCTCATCAGACCCCGGAGTCAGTGGCGTAGGTATACTAGTAGGCTAGCTTGATGATCCACCGCCGGCCTGTCGATCGGCATATCAGCATGCTTTACTAGTATACACTACCGCAATGTCAGTTGGTAAACAGAAGGATGCCAAGATAGAGCGCCTTGTCGTATGGATCGGAGGTTGCAAGGTATCTGCGTAGGTTGGTTGTAAAGTTAGGAACCATGAATCGCAGTGCCAGACAGTCGAAGTGGAACGGAGACGATCATATTCCATGATCCCACGGCACCTGTCCCGTGCATATCCTCAAGATTCCACTTCCACGGCTCTTCCCAGGCCCCGGGCACGGCCAGCTCTGAGTCCCTGACCCCTGGATCCTTCGGCACCTATCCGGCACCGGGACCGGTCGTCGGATGTCGGTATACCGTGCAGGAAACTGCAAGATCGTGCTCATCGCTTTAGATCAACAATTAAATCCTTACCTGCAAGAAATCAGCCCTATAGACTCGAACTCGGAATTAAAAGGATCAATTAAGAAAACGCCACACGCACGACATGTGCTATTTTGAGAATTTGCCACGTTCTTCTTTGGCTGGGGTTGAGTTGCAACGGTTGCATACTACAGCGCACTAGACAGCCGACTAGCAGTGCTAGCTTGACAAGCACACCACTAGTCGGGTCACGTCTCCTTGAAATCTTGTCGCCTGGCAGGCTAGCCCTGCGGTCTGCACTATCCAAGTCCGGCAGCCTAGCACTCGCAATTCCGATAGCCGCAGCGCTAGAAAAAGGATAGGGGAGAGAGACTGATTCTCGGAGGAAAATAAGCTTCAGCAGGAGATGTCGTTGAATGTTCCTAACCCACCGCGTCCCAGCAACCAGAACCGTGGAAATTGCATCGGCCCCGGTGCTGCTTTGAGTAAAGCCAGAAAGTTCTAGCCTAGAGATCGACGCGCCACTGCCACCAGTCAGGTTTGACAGACGGTAAAGGCTGGCCTGAAGAGGATACCGGTGGCGGCGTTCGGAAATAGGCCGTCTTATGTACGGAGTCTAGTGCTCTGTCCAGCGTACTATAATGATGTGTCGGCTGATCCCTGCTCTCATCCTATCGCGAAGCGAACTGTGCGATGTCCCACGTACGGAGTAAAACCTGCTCTGTGCCACTGCCCCCTGCTCCGATCAGCTAATCGGCTCACGCCGTCATGAGGACACCTGCCGAACAGGATCAGCATGATCGTCCGCGAAAGCAGGGTGCGGCTAGTCATGCGTAGTAAATCCCAGTTCTCTGGGTCTGCTTTCTGATGTGGCGTTCAGTGTAGGTAGCGCAGTCTTTGACTCTAAGGTCTGTACAGGAGATGTTTGTAGACAGAAAGGAATATGTATGTAGGCTGTGGCTGCCCCGAGAGACAAAGAAGAAAGCAAATCTATATACAAGAAACAAACAGGAGATGTCACATAAACCGCCTGCAAGGAAGAAAAAGGGTAAAAGGATGAAACGGATCCGCTCATAGAACTCGTCACCAAATTGGGTATATCTGCTCGCAGTTCGACTCAAAAGAAGGAAGCGAAGGTAAAGGATATCGACGGAGAAGCAAGAAAGCTTGACGATCGAATAAGTATAAACCGTGATTTTGTAAGTGGACAAGGGGCCGCCGAGTTATGAGTCAAGGAGAGTATGAGGTTGGGGCATCAATTAAACCATGTAAGGTATAAGTCGGGCATAAGGTAGTGCGTAAAAAGAATGGACGAAGCGAAGGAATGTGGCGTAGCTGGATAAGATGGCGTCTATCTTCCCCATCTCCTCACTGGGACAGGGGGAGACAGCTTGCCTGTCGGCGGTAGAGAGTCCGCGCTTGACCGGCCGCTGCCTTCACCATTCTCAGGATATGCGGGCTCGGACGTGATCTCGATGGTGGTATGCTGGTACACCTTTCCGATCGGAGTCAGTTCGACATCGCCGCCCGTGTTCTTGACAATGTCGTCCGTCGAGCCATCTCGGCTCTGCTCCTCGTCGTCGCCGCCCTTGTAGGTGTGAAGAGCACTGATGTCCGTCCGCATGTGCTTCGGGTCCGTGGTGCTGCCGAGTTTGTTCTTGCCGCTGGGGAATTTGTGGTAGCTCTGGTCCATGCTAGGCTCGGATTCGATAATCAGGTTCTTTCGGGTGAGCGTGTAAAGCAGGACATCGACCAGACCAGAACTTGTAATCATCGCACCAGCAACACAGAAGTAAACGATGCCCGGGGTGTCTCCTCGTGCCGTTGCCATACGTCCTGCTGCCAGAGGAAGAGACAGGACGATGTAAGCGATTGGGTATATAACCATGTATCCGACAACGCGACGAAGGCGCTTTAGACTCTCGATATGGCTGCTTCCTAGAATCGCAGACTGCTTGATACGTCGACGGAGTTGGAACCATAGGATAGCGTATAGTGAAACCGTGCCAAACTCGGCGAAGAAAATCCAGAAATAATGCGTGCCAAGTCGGATGGGTTCGTACTTTTCACTAATCCAACACTATGCAATGTCAGTCGTGAGCGCAGAAAGAGCAAGATGCGGGGAAAACATACCCAAGCCCCAGCGGGGACGAAGACATCCTTTCCATGAGACCCGAGTGGGATAATGACAAGGACTGCAACCAACACCCAAATGCCAATCACAATCGTAACAAAGGCTCGGTAGCTCAGCTTCTTTCCTAAGGCGACGACGTAAAAGGTATGAAAGGCGATGGCGAGCACGAAAATTCCACTGGCTGGGTCTCCGACTTGGAGCCAGAATCCTTGGAGAAAGCAGGCGGCTGTATTTGCTTCGATTTTATTTTCCGCGTACCACTTGGCACATATCAAGAAAGCGAGTGACTGCTGGATATCCGCGATAACCAGGTTGTAGATGAGGACGACATACTGATTGTAACCGATGTATCGTTGATAGCTTCCGCGCCAGAAAACCAGTCGCCAGGTAATGAACGAAATCAACATGAGAGTAGCGATCGTGGAAAGAATGGCCATGATAAAGACAGCCACTAGGCCCCTGCGATGATCTGCCGGTAGGGGATCAATACTCTCCCCCGAACCATTATCACCCGTCGTATAGGACAATCTCGGGAGGAGGGAGTGGCTGCCGTCATCGCCGGCGGTTAAAGAGTGTAACACCTTGAAAAGGCTCATTGTGAATCGTCTAGTATGGCGTAGTGCTTAGAAGTGCCGCAAGCATCATTCGATGGTGGGCTCGTCGAGGTCGCTGTACTCCTGCACCCGGGCAAGAAGTCGCGCTTCGGGATGATGTGTCGGGGGACGATCGAGTATTTGAGGAGATAACAGTTGGAACAGATGTGCAGATTCTGTCGATAAGCTTGGTTTGCCCTCTGATCCTATCCCTTTCTTCTGTCGAGGGGTTCGAGAAATTATCCACTTTCACAGAAAGTAAAGTTAAAACGGGAGCGAGGGCAGGAATAATAATATGAGCTGCAGAGTTTGAAGGATCAAAAGGGACAAGGTAGCGAAGATGCTAACTGACGTATAGAAGCAAAGCTTAAGCCTGGGGCGAGATTTGAGTTGGCGCCATGCGCCGCGCAGACAACAAGCCCACGTAGTGTACCAAATTTCAGACAGCAGTGGAGTAGATTCGGATTCCAGAGGCGTGAACGGCTGAGTCCGACAGGAGATGGACCCAACGATCAGACAGGGGGAGGCTCAGGGAGCGAATGAGAAGGACCGGAGAATGGGGGAAATGGGTACCTCATCTGGAAGGTGGCAGCGGAGCGGCAGAGCGAGTCGCTGCACTGCCGACTTGATATTGTTGCTGACCTGCTGCTATATAATCACTGAGGGCGAGACCAAATCAAAAGTACCTACGGAGTACACTGAAGTGTTAAGGGGTGCAGGTCTTCGACCCCTCTCGATGGAGTTGGAACCCGGCTTATACTTTGAATGATAAGGACAGCCGCAGCGAGACCCCTGTCAAGGATGACGCCGTCGGGGCTCGTGTGAGCTCGCCATCGCTGCCAAGCATGTTGATTCGATGCCCAGCGCTGAGGCGCGAGGGTCGGAAGCTTGCCTGGGCTTTGCATGATCATCCAAGACTCAACTTGCGTGTAACCCCACAGACAGGGAGATGGAAGATTGACCCGGCCACGAGCTAGCATGGCAATCCAGGATCTTCTCTCCTTTCTCTCCAATCAAACGGTCGTCAATCCAGCCAAGTGCGGCGTGATTCCCGAGCCCACAGCGGCCCACATCCCCGCCGATCGGTCAGATTCTGGAGCAAATCCCGGATAACGTCCTCTTTCAGGACAAGTGGCTGGAAGATCTCCGCTCATCTGCTCAAAGGGGCATTTTCGTACGCAGACTATACTCTTTCTCGAAGGACGATCAGTGCGCTTCTGGTCAGCACGGCTGCCAAAGGGCCTCTCTCTGGTCCGACAGCGTCCATCTTCATCAGCGTTATTCAGCCTCTCGAGAGTCCAGTGCCAACCGCCATGAACCGTGGGACAGTTCTCGAGTAATCTCATTCGCCTCCTACGATGCCCTTGTGAGTACGAGGTCATCCTGAAACTTCGATGGCGCGAGAGCCAGGTCGCGAGGTGGACAGTGCGGAACCCATGTGATGTAAGCGGCAAGCATCGTTTTGAGATTGTGGAATATGACAGCCTCAGTTCCCAAGAATTGGCAGTGACAGATCTCGGATGTTTCATGGTTGACACTTGGGTGGTTATCAATCTAGACAGTTCCGGGTGCCGTTCTCTCCGTAACAATCGATGACAGGAGCAAGTTGGAGCCGGCCAGATGATTGTTCAGTTCGGAATAGATAGAGGATCAAAAAGAGCTGACGCCGCCGAGTTAGCTGGTTTGAGGTTGATGGGCGATAGATTAACAGTGAACGCAGAGCAGAGACCTCGGCCCGTCGGCGGTTGCAGGAACAACGGTTTCTCCGGCTGCTCCGGTTCCTCCCCTCAGCTCCCTTGGTCTTCGCTCTTGAAGTTGAAACAACAATTCGACTTTCATACTTTGGTTCCTCACGGTGCGCCCGTGTAAGAAGACCGGTGCTCGATGCGAGTCAGTCCCAGCGGTATACTCTTGCTAATGCTACTACGCTAGAGTCTACTCACTAGTCGCTTCTGCCTCACCAATGACACCGCGATGATCGAGCCGGACTCTCGACTACGCCGTATTCTTCAACCCCGCACGAGCCCGGCGGTCTGAACGGTTTCTATCCCGTGCGGGGACGGATATTGTGGCGCTGGGGTGGAATAAAACCATGGGCGACCGAAGGATTTGAGACTTAAGGTCAATGGTCATGTTGCTGGCCATCACTCGCTCTCCGTCGGTATACCTACGCACACTGCCGTACTGCGAACACGTGGATATCGCAGATCCAGTTCTTCTGGATTTGGAACTCGGGCTGGACGGTCAACCCATGGTTCAGTTGTGGATAGCGTTTCCGCCCCTTGGTTTCACCGTCACATCCTTCAGAGCTTCAACTGCCCTCAACGCCATCGTCCCATCCTTTGACCTTTCCAGGATATCTCCTCGTGTATAATCCCGAACCAGATAATGCTGTAAAGGGACCCTCGGAGCATGATTCGCTAGCACTTCGCAGAATCCTGGCCTCTGTCGCGACCGTCGATTCGCCCGTTTCCAGTGCCTATCGACGAACGGGTTACACCGCATAAGACGGTCGTCGGTTGCCTTCTCTGCTCTGGTATAAAGGCACTCTGCTTCAGTCTCGATATTCGCATAATATCGCACCGGACATTGCACGGCTTCCATAAGGTGTTGGCGAAGGGGTACAATACCTTGATACGTCGTTTGCGCGGAATATACCCAGACATAATCGTCCGTCGACTCCATGGTTCTCAAACTCACTGCCGTACCTTGCGCGTCGGTCTATTTGGTCACTTACTCGTATCTACGCCGATCTCACTCCCTTCTAGTTTCTATTTTCTACCGATGACCCGGTATCTAAATCAACTGTTCGCAGTAATCACTTGCACATCCTCCAAGCCTCCGTTAATCACCCAGTCTGCTTCCCTGCTCATGAACAGAGGTCGAAATTAATCGCTTGGCACCCCAAATTGCCAATCCTGCCAAGGTCAAGGCAAGAGGCTTGATCGCGAGATCCATCGATACTGATAGCCTGCCCTGGTCTGGGCACTGGGCATTGTGGACTCCAAACGCCACGGCCGCCATCTCCGGAGTCCGCTGGCCCTGGATCTTTTAGCGCAGTGCCCATAGCTCAGACCCTAGAGTCCTATGCAATAATATCACGAGCCAACGTTAGCGAATGCGGGGAACGTGCTACATTACCGAGTGCATGGATACAACCCCTGGTTTTTGAATCCGATTCTGAAGCGTGGTGTACCGTGCGCAGTGTATACCGTGCACGCCCCCAATCTTGTCCGTCCCTGCGCCCCGATGGGGCAATATCGCCTTGGACGCCTGAACTAGGACTAATCGCGGTACTGCGCGGGTGTCTCGACACTGCCTCTTACGTACCGATATTTACCTGTTGGCGGCAGTGGGAGCGTTGACTCGAGCAGCGCTGCATCGACCAAACGCGAAACGGCGGACAAGGCGAATTGTCTCATCCACTGCTTCGTGAACGCCTTACTCCATTTTTGGGATACCATTCCCGCCAATTCCCTTGTGCGTCCGCATTGCAGTTATTATCAATACACAGTGGCTATTGTTGATGTACCCCGTGGATAGATGTGCAGAATCCAGCCCGGATGAAGTGACAGGTAAGCACGGATGGTCTATTTTCTAGCTAGCCAGCGCTCTTCCAACTCTCACAAGCCTGCATGCTAGCGCTCTGATAGATATATATACCAGAGAGGCGATGCCACAACCCCTCTTCTACTTGACCCCGGACTACACCATCGTACGCACTAAGTTACTCAAGGTTAGGATGAACCCTACGTCGAGCTCCAGGGAAACGAAACGAAACATGCGCAGGGCGAGTCTAAAGTACAGTCGAGAGCTCTGCGCACTTTTCAAGGACGAGCATCCTATCGCCGCTACAAAGACATTCAGCAGCAATATAGCAGAATTCATTTTCTTCCAGCTATCTATCAGCGGCGCGTGCATGGACATAAAAGAACGTGGACGAACCTTGCAAAGCAAAGCAAAGCAACCTATATTCCCAAGTCTAGATAGCTATGAACTGAACTAGGTGAAACAACCAGACGAAGGCAGCGCAGAGATTGGAAGAGGCGTATTAGCTTGGGTATACAATTTATCTAGGTATCGGCCGTGGCAATCAAGCACGAACAATCACAGTCACAACCAGAGGTCAAAGAAATGCAATGCAATAGAAAGCGAAGGCGAATGCGGGAAGCAAAGATCCAAGACCCAGGCCGGGCCAGCCTAGACATAACTGGAGATGAATATCATAGAGTAGATAAAAGCAAGCAAAACAGGGGGATCAATGTACGACAATATGCCTGCGTCAGCTTCCAACCTTGCTTCAAAGTTCAACCGGCTCGCATTGCTTTGCTTCAGTCCACCTGCAATTCAGCGCTATACCTACAAACACGCGATGCGATGCAATGCGATCAACCAATGCTCGTAAGCCAACGCTGGGTATATAGAGTAAAATGGGAAGATATTCATGTTCATTTTCATTTTCATTTCGTGCTGGCTCTCATTCATGGATGGACGTTGTGCAATGTAATGTGTATGGCGTGGACTCAATTCGTCTTCGTCGTCAAGTGTCGTAACGTAACGCTGCTGATGATGGATAACAAGCAAAACAGGAATAATCACAATGGGGTAAGGTGGGATGATGTATGATGTATCAACAAGATGCAAATCGGCAATATGGACATGGACTAGTCTCGGATATCTCAGGTTTAGCTGATGTATCCTGAGTTCGAGGCTTGCTGAATGGTGAAGAGGCTGTTGCTCATCGTCGCCTGGAGTTCCGACTATCCCTTCGCGCGATAGGCTCCCCGTCTTCGCCCTCATCTTCCTCTTCCACGGGCGCAGGGGTACGGCGCTCAGTACGCCTCTTCGGGCGGCGCCGGCGATTAGAGCTAATATTACTCGCCGAGTCATCCGGCGCAAGAGAGTACGTATCGTCGAGGAAATCATCGTCCGTACCGCTTTCCCACGGATACTGAGAGGCCGGAGTGCCAAGGCGCGCTTCAACGAATGTGCCGCGACGGTTCTGGTTGGCGATGGACAGTCCAGCGCCGCGCTCACGCAGGGCAAGACGCACAGCTTCCGCTTTGCAATGCAGCGCCTCAAATGCGTCTTCGAGTGCCTCCATCCCAGCGTAGATCTCTCGCTCGACTTCGGCCAGCGCCGCAATCTCCATCTCCTCGTCGAGAGCGATCGGACCGCCGAATGAGCCGGGGGAGCCGGGACCGCCGTAGGGCTGGCTCATTGGGCGGTCGAGCGGGCTGGGTGTTGGGCCGCGGGACATTCGGCCGCCGGCGGCGCTGAACGGAGTGTTTGAGCGGCTGGCGCTCCATCGGGTGGGCGTGCCGTTGGGGAGGGAATCCTCTGCTCCGCTGCGGAGAAACCCGTCGAAGCGGCCTGAGATCAGGATATCCCATTCGTCGTCACTGATGGCTGCAAGAGTGGCTAAGACGTGGTGAATTCCGGGGTTATTCAGCATGTACATCGCGGTTTCGGGGTCCCGAGGTCGAGATGACAGGCGGTACAGTCGTTGGATCGCATAGGATGAAGAAACCAGAGCATCGGGCCGTTCCCGAGGCTTCCCGTCTGGCCGCGGAGTCGGCGATGTGGATGAAATCCCAAGCAGGGCCCGGAAGATCGGTCTTTGCTCTGTTCCGAGATGGGTTAACATGGCGAAGGTCAGCGTCTCATCGTCTACCTCCTCCGGCGCACTTGTAGGCTGCTCGACCTGCTCCGTCAGCCACCTGTCCACGGCGAGTTTCGTCTTGCGGGACTGCCGGAGGAAATGGTCGCGGTACTCTTCCGGGACGTCAATGTCCATTTTCTGCATCGGAATGTGTTCTTCACCAGACACCTCAGCAGCACCCAACTCGGTTGTGAGTATAAATGGCGGCCAGCTAGGAAGCTCCCGACGGCCGGAAACTAGCTCCAACACTTCACCCCAGCTAACACCTGACGGGATATCCTCCAGCTCATCATGCTCACACATCAAGCATCGGCACGATTCCGAAGAGATGTCGCGTGCAAAAACGGCTTCTAGTCGGTCGAGCAGGCGACGAGCCACGGAACGAGACCCGGTGGCTACCGCGAGCGAACCACTCTTATTTACAACAGTCTGGTAGTCATCTAGAAGGCGGCTGAAAGGCTCGAAAACTCTACTAGCCGCAAGGTGAGGCTGGACCTGTGGTTGATCACCGAAGACTGTGTTCAGAAGCAGAGACTTAGGCACCTGGTGCTCCAACCCTCCGTTCTGAAGAAGATAATCAACACGCGGGTTCGAAACAGGGACATCTGGCGGAGGCGGGGGCGGGGGCGGCGTGCCGTACGTGGAGCCGACGGTTGGCGGACGTCCATACTCCATCGCAATCTCAAAAGGCGTGCGGTTGCGGTTTGCGGATGCCGGACGATTCGACATGGCAGAGCGCGTCTGGTTGCGCGACGGCGGCTTCTCGGGGCTTTTGACTCTGTGAGGGGACTGGCGAGGAGCCGCAATAGTTGCGTCGGAGCCGTTAGCAGAGCCCGAACCTGCATCTCGGACGGTTGGCGGAGAGCGAGGAGGAGAGACGGTGGGGGTTCGTTTCCGTTCCGAATCGAGTTTTGACTTGGAAGGCTTGTGGGACGGAGTCTCTTTGCTATGACTTGAACGTTTCGACGTTGACTTGGGGGTCTCCGGTCGCACGGTAGCCTTGCTCGACTTGCTGCCATCGTCCTTCTTTGCGCGTAGACTTGATGATGAGCGGTTCAAGTCTGTCTTGATTCTGATCTTAGTCTTTTCCTTCGGCTTCTCAGTTTTCTCTCCCTTGTCGTCGACAGTACTTCCCTTGCGCGAGTGCTGATCCACGCTCGTCAACGGGGGACTCGGGGGCGCATGTTGACTATCATGGCGCTGATGTTTGCTATCCTCCTTATCGTCATCATCCCGATCCTGCTCGGTCAAATCGGTCGGATCCGGTGTAGGGACGCCCGGCTTGCCAACGGCCTCCCTGCTATGAGCCTTCGAAAACGTGGGGTACGGTAAGCTCGTTCTCGACTCGAGGAAGGACGCCGTGCCGGAGCGGCTAGCGCTGTCGAGGCCGGGCATAGAGGACCGACGTTGTTTGCGGGACTTGGGAGCGGAGGCGGCAGGGGTAGAGGCACGGACCGGTGGTTCGGGGTCGTCCGGGTCCTTGGTCGAGGGACGGCTAGATTGTTTCTGGGACGAGGAACGGTGTTGGCGGTGTTTTTGTTTAAGCGAGGTAGATGACGATGATGAAAGCTTCCTATTCCGTTCTCGGTCATTTAGTCTCAGGGGCAGAAACATGGCGGATAAAGGTGAGGTGAGGTGAGGTGAGGTTCGTGGGATGCAAGGCGAGAGAAGACGACGACCACGGCCGGGGAAGTCTTCCCTGCTCCGATTTCGTTTTGTGACGTTTTCTAGTTACCTCGTAGTTGTAAATGGGGTGCTAATCTGAGTCGGACAATGCGTCGACAAAAAGCAGGCAATCAATTGCAGGGTCTGGAGACGTCGTCGAAGCGGACCGCGGAGGTCGTGTTGTCGGTACGTTGGGTCGGTCGTCTGGCGCTTAGGCGAGGTAAGGATCGCAGATCTGAGTGGTTGGGTTCGTAACTCGGCGCTTATGTCACTGGGTCACCAACAGCTATTTTAGGAGTCATGCGACATGCCGTCGCTCATGAAGTAGAAAAAGCAAGTAGTCTGGGACAAGGAAGGAACCAGGAACCAGCGAATTCGAAATGATGGATGGTTGACGAGGGAGGCTGGTGGAGGATTTTGCGGTGAGTAAGGTAGCGTAGGGCCCAGGCTGATCCCCGCTGAGACCCGTTTAATCGCGAAATGGCGACGTCTAGTTCGATGGGCGGTTCAAGGCAGACGGCTCGGTGGGTGCTGTGGAGCGACCTGGTGCACCGTGCTGCATGGAAGCCTAACGAAGCCGCTGGATCGAGTTCTAGAGAATGGAATTGAGCAAGAGAGTTGATCAGCTCAAGATGGAGGATGAAGTTGGAAAGAAGGGGAGAGTTGGACGAAGATGTTTGCTGGTGAGGTTGTGTTTGTCGTTGCCTGGCTTTCTGCCTTAACCTTGAGGCATCTATCTATCACATATGCCTCAGGCCGTCACTGCTGTGCAACAAGATTATTCAGTGATATTCAAGGTAACTATAGAGTAGTCACTGCTAGATATACCTAGAGAAGAGTCTACAGCCCATATCGTGCCCAGTAGCCAAACCCAGGCCAACAGATCTATCTCCGCTTAACCGGCGACGTCTCAAGAACCCAATTCCCATCCTCAATATGAGCCGTTGCACCACGCCTCGCAGCCCGCATAACCTTCTCGCTCGCTCGCGTCCTTTCACCCGTTTCCCGATCCCAGACCCAACCTTCCTTCAGCCACATCCACGTCAAATAAGCACGAAGTTCCTTATCCTGCGGCAGCACCGACTTCCATTCTGGCACGAACTCAGCACCGGCACCGCCTCCTTTCCAATCCTTAGCCAAGCCGCGTAATTCATCGCGACAAAAGATCCGCCAGCTATCCAAAGCATAAGCCCCAACGCCGGGGAGATGCGCGACTTCCCAAGCAACACGCTGGTCGTCATCGTCGATACACTCGCCTGCTTTAACATCCCTGCCATCCGTCTTAGCTGGGTAATTGAGTTTCCGGTACCGTTTGCCGAGAGTGGGCGGACGACCAAGCCAAGTCTGCGCTAGGGCGATGCATTTCCTTGCGCGCTGATTCTGGAAGCCGAGGCGGTGGATCATAGCTATCAGATCGGGTGGGTCTGCTGCAGCCATTGCTTCGATCGTGGGGTATCTGTCGAAGACCTGGAATAAGGTTGGGAGCGCGACGCCGCCACGTGTTCGGTTCAGGAAGATCGTTGCGAGGAGGAGGCGGAATGGATTGTGGGCGAGCTGCTCCTGCACTAAGCCAAAGGCAGGCGCGTCAATTGGTGGGAATGGGAGGCAGGAGTCTTCGTTGACCAAGGGTCCTTGGAAGTAAGGTGATATCTTTGCTAGCTTGAGGCGGGGCTTTTTCTGTGGAACAAGTATGTGGCCCGAAAAGTCAAGCGGGGGTGGTGTTTGCTCCCTCGCACTGCAGGAAATGGCGCAATGTGCGGACTTGATGGGTTCAATTGGGGTTTCGGTTACCTCTTCGAGGCATTTTGTGACACTGCGCTTTGAAAACAACGAATGGGCTGGAGACGTGGATGGGCTATCGGATAGGGAATCAAGGTCACTGGGTACGTCACTCAAAGTCGAATCAGAGAGGAGAAGATCAGAAAGCATGCCCATGTCCTCAACCATCCGCAGAACATGGTCTGGAATAGAGCGACGGTTGTAAACCACGGGCGGAGCCTCAAGATCAGCAGCTTGCTTCCTTTCAATCTTCCTGGCCTTCTTTTTCACGAAATATTTGGACCTCACCTCATCGCCGGCTGTCAACCCCGGCAAATCCTCGGTTCTTAAAAATCCAACACAATCGGGTCTTCAAGTGCTGCACCGCTCTGCTGGGAAGAATGAATTGTCGGCTGTTGCGAGGGATCCCCACTGCTACGCCGCTGTCTCTTCTTTGGCCGTGGAGCTTCCTGCATATCGCCCTTTCCGGAGCGGGACAGCTCTTTAGATTCGAGAGAACGCGCAGGAGCTTCAGCAACGATGCTGGTATGAGCGCGATTCGTTTTCTTGTGAGAATTAGCGAGACACTCCTTCGATCCAACCTTTCCGGATCTTGACGGCTTTTCAACCTTATTCTGAAATTCAACCTCCGGGGTTCCAAGATCGATGGTGACAGGAGTTTTCTTCCCTCCCTTGTCGGCCACAGTATGAGCTCCACTCAATACATTGTGCTGCAGCATCCACCTATGCTCCCGCTTCCGCTTCCGCTTTTTTTGATCCTTGGATACGCATACGCCTGGATCGTCGTGGTCACGGTCATCCAGTGCAGTTGGATTGATTTGTCCAGAGGCATTCACAATATTGCCGAAGAGTTTCTCCACCATCCTTTCGGAGCTAGCTAGGATCTCGGGCCTGAAGTTTGCTGTCTTCTTCTTATCACCGGCTAACCGCAGTGTCTCGGGTTCGTGCGAGGGTGGAGCTTGAATCTCGACCTCATCCCCAAACTCCGAACCCTCAGTAAATGCCTCTCCGTGTCCCACATTCTGAAGATAGTAACGCTTGATATCAAGAAGGATTCTGTTAACCGCTTCCTCTTCGTACCCAGTCTCTTCGGCTTCCTCACGAACATCGCAGACGAACTGTAGACGCGAACCGAGTGGAACAGGATACTGTTTGTTGCGCATGAAATTGTGTTCGCAGATGAATCTAAGAAGCGGCGAGTAGCTGTCGTCCTCGGGAGTCGTAGATGGGGACAAAGAGGAACTGGCGCCGAGCTTGACTCCGCCATCATGCTCTTCGTCTCTGTTTTCGTCACTGTCGATGTCTAGGCAATCCCCGTTCGCACCTTTCAGTGATGGGCTAGGTAAAAGCTTCGGCCTGTTCGTATCGCCACCAACGCCTTGAGCATTATCGCTGCCAAGTCCGGTCTTCTTGGTAGGAGTATTGACAAAATGTCCGGCCGCGCGGTGATCCTCGGTGCTTGATTTAGGTATGGGCCTCAGCTTGTTTGCGCTGCCGGTAGCTTGTGCATTGCGCTCGAACGCAATCTTTGAGGGCGGAGGAATGGCTTGATCTTGGTCTTCCACTGCGCGGTGCATCTTGGTACTCGGCTTGGGAACTGGCCTCAGCTCGGTTGTGTTACCCCGGCCAGCGCCCCGGACATTGTCGGTACAAAGTCCAGCCTTTGTGATCCAGATATCGGCATCGTCGTCGAGAGCTCGGTACTTCTCGGTGTTCGACTTGAGTACAGGCTTCTTGAGTATAGGCTTCAGCTTGTTCGATTTGCCAGCGACTGATGCAGCCCCATGTTCGCGATTGGCTCCTATCCTTGCGGCATTGGCTTGATCTTCGGCGTGTCGGTGTTTCCCGGTACTCGCCTTGGGTACAGGCCTCAGCTTGTTGGTGTTGCCAGTGGAGGTGACATTGGCACTATCGCGAGCAAGCGCAGTCTGTGGGAGCGAAGTTTTGACTGGGCCTTCAACAGCACTGTGTACCTTGTTCTTGCTCTTCTTTGTGCTCATGTTCTTGTCCTTGTGTTTGCTCTTGGACTTATCCTTCGGTTTGGATTCCTTCGACTTCGAGGTGGTAGGATTGGCAGATGAAGCGGTAGAGAAAGAGAAGCCGTCTTTTTCGCGACTGAGTCTCGCCATTTCGGTTTGTTCGTCGTGCGATGCGATGCGATGAGGGTTTGAGTCTTCTGTGTAGACGTGGACGTGTAAGCGTAGGTTGTAAAGGTGGAGCGAAGAAAAGACGGGGTAAGGGGTGAGAAATCGAAAAAGATGAGGAAGAAAACGAAAAGAACTTGGAGGGGAAATAGAGTCTCACTAACACAAGAGAAAGACTCAGATCGAAATTCACTCAACTCACTCCCGAACAGAAGACAGCCTAGGTGCTCACGGCGCACCCCCAAGTCAGCAATCTCCCTCCACCCTGCCAGCTGATCAAGGCGCGCTCGGCTTCTACATTGGCGATCGTGTCAAGTATATCGGTATCCCAACACTGTCTGAAGTAAGATGGGTGAGAAAAAGTTGGTCACATTTCGCATCGGCGTGGTGATCTGAAAAATCCGGGGAAGGATTTTGGGCCAATTTGATTTTAAGCGGAGCGGAGTCGTTGCGCACGGGCCACTCGGTTACTTTCGTCATACCTAGATGGAGGGCTGTTTACTTTCAAGGTACATTGTCTTATCTGTTTTCAATCTGGCTATATGTTTAAATTACACGGTAGATATATTGAGTATGTTCGTCGTCTGTCCTTCTAGAATCTACCCAAAAGCCGGCACCGCACCTATATACTGCAAGGTCTATACCTACGGTCTACCAACTTTTACCACCCTTCAGGGCGCATACATAGCACAAAATAACAGCAGCTTAAACCGCAAAGCCCGCCGAATCCAACTGTCTCGGCTCCCCCGCCGCATCAAACGTCCCATTTTTCAACACACGAATCGCCTGCGCCGTACTTCCCCCCGGTGCGGTCCAGGTAACATTATGCCCGCGGGCCTTCATAAACGCGACAGTGGAGTTATCGTACGCGTACTCGAACGTCGCCTGGTTGGGAATCAACTGATCGTGCAGACGAGGTCTGGCCAATGCCTCGGCGGCACTTAGGCCCTCGTCAACCGCGTGGATGATGTTCTGCACGGTAGCTGTGATGATGCGGCTTCCGCCCGCGGAGCCCGCGATGAAGAAGGTTGTTCCGTTGGGGTAGGTTACTATTGCCGGTGTGCAGGAGGAGAGGGGGCGTTTGCCGGGTCGGATGTAGTTTGCTTCGGAGGGGATGTAGCCGAAGGAGTTGGAGGAGCCGGGGATGGAGAAGTCTGGACATGTTTGTTAGAATAGGTTGAGTTGGGGTGCATAGAGTGCGTACCGTCCATCTCGTTGTTCATGATGACGCCCGTTTCGGGGACAACGATTCTGCTGCCGAAGAGGAGGTTGATTGTCGTGATCGCTGAGACGGCGAGGCCGGAGCGGTCGATTGTGGCGATGTGCGATGTTCCTGGCCTATACTTATGGTAAGACGATGCCTTAAAGGAGGTTTAATGATACTCACGTTTCCAAGCTCTCAATACCAGCCGGGTCATACGCAGACACATTCTGTGTCCGGAGGTCCGAGATCCTCGAATGAATGTCATCGGCAGTGTCCTGGTTAATCATGTCCCGTTCGTACTTGCTCATGCCATCAACAAAGCCTGGGTCTCCGAGGGCGGTTCTCTAACAACGAAGTCAGTCATGGTCCATTCAAGCGTGTACTGATTCTTTCCACACACCAAGCCGTAGGCAAAACGCATCGCCTCATCCAATCGATGCGTACTCAAATTGACATTCTGCGCCGTAAACAGCGGCTCGTACGTATCCAAGACCTTGAGTATATTCATAGCAACACTCCCACTCGACGGCGTAGTCGTGCTTGTCACCTGGAGCCCTCGGTAATTGATCTGCGCGTGATCACGCACAACAGCCGTGTAGTTGCGAAGATCCTCCAGCGTCATAGTTCCATTAGCAGCCTGAAGCGCCTTAATCGTGTACTCCGCGATCGAGCCCGAGTAAAACGCATCGGGTCCCTCAGCTGCAATTGTCTCTAGCGTGTTGGCATAGCGCTTGCGAGTGATGGTATCGCCCAGTTTAACGCGCGTGCCGTTCGGCGCAAAGTCAATGGCGAACGAGGGGTCGTTGACGAGGAAGTCGTCGCCGGAGCCGACCGCGGACTCCATGTATCGGACCAAGTCCCTGCCGACTGGGAAACCGTTGCGCGCGGTGTTGATGGCGGGCTGGACCAGGGTGGACCAGGGGAGGGAGCCATATTTGCTGTGGAGGAGTTCCAGGCCGCGCAGCTCACCGGGTACGCCGCTGGACCTCGTTAGATAGGTAAATCAAGGCAGAAAGTTGGGTTTCGCACCTCGCCAACCCGCCGAGCGTGGAGGCATCGGTCAGGTTATTGAACATGGTCTCATACGCCGCGGCCGGAGCGGTCTCCCGGAAGTCAATATACTCGAATGTGCCGTCGGGGGCCTTAACCAGCATAAAGCCGCCGCCGCCAATGCCACTGTGGTACATCCCTAGGCAACCATCAGCAATTGTCGCCGCGTGGCTTCGAATACAACAGTAGGAATCTCTCACCGACAACCCCAACACAAAGCATAGTCGCGACCATCTACACCAAACCGCATCAGTAACGTCCAACCCGAGTCACAAGCAAAACCCACAGCATCAGCCGCATTCCCACCCATCAAAATAACATCCGTGCCATGCCGGCTACAGATCGCGCTCTCGCTCGCGACAGCGCCCCGTTTGCCATACTGATCCGTGGCCTCCGCCTCCGCGCCTCTCTGCGTATGACCGGTAAAGCGATCGTACGAGTCCAGCGGCGACGGAATAACACCGGGCACGTGGAAAACCAGCAGCACCAGGCAGAGTGTGGTACAGAGGGAGACCTTCAGCACGCGCGACAGCGACTGCGACATGGTTGGTCTGGAATTGACAGCGGCTAGCGAGCGCGTCTGGCTCGGATGTGAAGAATCTAAAAGGAATGAAAGCTTGTTGTTGGAGCTTGGGAGAAGTGGCTGGGTGACACCATCGTTGCTTATTATTAGCACTGCTTGATCTTCGCCGGGCTCCGGCCCCTACGGCTCCTACGGCGCCGCTGGCAAATAGTCGCGCGAGGCTGAGGGCATACGTACCTGTTTCTCCACATCTTGCGCGCTATACCCCTGCATGGCCTTACTCCAACGGTGGCTCTTGCCTGTTTTGTTAGGTGATAAAAGATGTGGATAGGGAATATATTGAGGAAATGGTGAAGAAGACAAAGGGCATTTTGGAGAGGGGCACAAAGGCTCCGACAGGCACCGTGGAATTGATAAGCAAAGGGCCAGGGCCAGCGTAAGTGGTTGATAAGGCCGCAGATTGAGTTGGAGTCAGCTGCGACTCCAATCTTCCAATGGATCCGCTGATAGCCTGATACAAGATTGGGGTTCTGGCTTGTCATGCAGGCCGATAAGAGGTTCTCGGTTCTCACTAATCACTGTGCAGGTGGTCTGGGCACGGGGCCTGTCAACAAAGCCCCGGCTTGTCACGGGTCAAATCGCTGTAGATCCCCCGCAAACACTCTCTACTGCCCATTACGTACGACAAACCGCCCTACCTCAACCCCATCTCACTCTTCTCCTTCTGTCGCTCCCCATCATACGGTACTGTATATGAGACCATCTTTCTCGCCCACAGAACTGTCTCCGTCCATTCCGTGGGAATCTCCTCCTGCGGCCCGAGCACCGTCGCAACCAGGCGACGGCCCCAAACTCCAACATACCATTTGTTAGAGAGCAGATGCATCCCAACGCCATAGTGCAAGAATATAATCCGCGCCGTCCAGTCGCCCTCTTGTAACTGTGTCATGAATTCCTGGCTGATGTGAATCGGGAACGCGAGGATTCCGCCTTGATTCTTCCCCCTCGGCCACTCCTTGATTGCTTCTTGCAGCGTGTCCCAGGTGCTTTGGTACATTGCCTGGTGGGGGCTTTCTGTTGAGTCTATGGTGCTGCGGAGGTTGTCTAGTGATTTCAGTAGGTCCCTACGCTCGTTAGTATCTCTTCGCGAGCTCAATCCGGGAAGCGCGGACGTACCGTTGTAACTGCTCTAGGATTGGGTCTTCTTGTGCGCTACACGTTATGTTAGCAGGTGCCGGTGGACGCGAAACAGTGGAAATGAACCACTCACTCCTCTATATGCCCACTCTTCAAAAACACCTCTCGTCGCTTATAGATAAACCACGCCTTCATCTCCTCCGGCTGCTCGACACTATCCAACTTCTCGAACAGAAACGCGCACCCCGTAAGGAGCCGATTAATTTCGAGCACCTGCGACAGCGGATCAAACGTGTCTCGATCCTGCGACACGCACGGGTACGCAAAAGAACAGAGCATGATGAAAATCGAGCAGATGAACGCCGGCCCTATAGTCTCCGGCGCAAGATCAGCCAGCACGCGACTAAAAGCCGACGTCGCCCGGTTCTGATACTTCAGCGCAATCTCCAGCCACTTGCTATCGCCCTGCTCGAGGAACGCGATATGCAGGGCCGCAAATGCGAGCAGGATGTCGAGAAGAAATGGGTTCGATGTCGCGAGGCGCGGGATTGGGATTTGGAAGTGGCCGGCTTCTAGGACGTCTTGCCGGAGCGTGAAGGACGCTTCGACCGTGTAGTGGTGGAAGAGCTTCATCTCTAGCATGCGCGTTTGGCCCGACCAGCCGTCGGAACTTGTTGGCGTGTCGGCGCTGGAGCCCTGTGGTGTGAGAGGGAGCTGGCCATCTGCCTCTGCGGCTGCGGGTGGCGGGTAGTCGCAGTCTAGGCCTCGCTTCTTGCATAGGCTACATCGTGGGAGCTCTTCATCGCACTGTATGTTACAATAAGCGCTGGACAAGGTGGGGGGTTCCATATATGCAAGTTGAGAAACATAACGCGATCAGGATGCAGCGCATGGCACACGATTCCATAAGCGCGTCAAGAACAAATCCAAGCACGAGAACAGCGACGAACCTTCACATGCCTCCGTTTACATTGAAAGCAACCCCTCCGGGATTTTGTATGGCTGCGACGCGAGGGCATTCGAGATGAACACAGCTTATCATCCGACCGGCGCGGTCGAATGAGTCACAAACCGAGCCAGGATTGCCAGAGGAATTGTAGGTGCAAATATAGCCACTGGAAGCATAGGTTATTGGCGCTGCAAGCTGGCAATCAAGCTTTCCACGAGATGTGGTAGGGCTGTAAATGTCGTATTCGTCGTATCCCCACAAACCAAAGCGCAGCATTGCAGAAGCTTCAGGTGGGCGAGTCAGACGATCAGACGATGCTGGGGCGAGCGGATCCGATTTCCCGGTCAAGTCCGAAACGTGACTGGGGGCTACTCTGCACAGCAACTAGCCATGAGGGTCTTAATTGCGGTAAAAAGATGCTGGCGGCTGGGAATTAGAGTCCTGCTAAGGGATTCGGCCTGGCTTTTGGAGCGCGTAGAAAGCGATTGTAGTAATTCAAAGAGCGACCCATCGGTAAAGCCCGTACTACATCCTTCCACCTGTCCGAGTATCCATGTTATAAGCAATGTTCATTCTATCGACCATGTCCATAGCATAAAATATCTCACTATATTTAGACCAGGGTCCAAAGCCTATAAGCATGTAGAGTAATTAATAGAACAAGAGTAGATATTTGAAACACTCTTTGTACTATCGCATAGAACGTACTATAGACCATGGCCGTAACTGCTGCGTGGTGACTATTAAGACAGGTGGAATTTCATTCATTATATTCAGGCCAGACAGAGTGTTTGGATTTGGGAGTCGAAGAGAGCGATTGTATTTGTGGCCCAGTAGTTGAAGGAGCGTACTGGCGTAGGTACGGTAAAGCGTGTGCTACCGACGAGCGGGAAGCTTTTACAGGAAAGAGCATTGGAGGAAAGAACTTCGAGAATTAAGAAGTTACGGGATATACTTTGACACACGACCATCTGTTAATCGTGCCAAAAAGTAATATCCCAGTGGTGGTTTACAATACGGAGATTGATAAAAAAAAATAAAGAGCTTAAAAAGAAATGCTTCCAACGAGAATCGAACTCGTGTTTTCGGATGTCCCTTGTAGAAGGGTCATGTAATATGAGACCGACGTCCTAACCACTAGACTATGGAAACTTGCTGAAGAAATCTACCCTTTTTATGTTTTATATGCCAGACACAACTTAACAAGCTATCTCATCCAATGCTCCTTGACGTATGCATAAGTCGAGCGGGGCCGTGTGCAGTACTGTCCAACTCGGTCGGATTGCAGAATTTGACTAGTCGTCAGTACTATACCAGTATATTGACCTTTGATATCCGTGCCTATGTGCGTTATTGGGATGGTTCTCCCCCGCCAGTACTTCGAGATTGCTGATATATGTATTCGCATACCCCCCTTTTCACTATTGGAGTATAAGGACGGACCTATTGCCAATTGGCTTTTACGGCCTAGCGGTATATATGCTAACAGGTTATGAGCCCACCTATAGAGTCCGGTTGTGCAAACGGATGCTTGATAGGTTAGACTCGTTGATCAATCCTTACCCGTGCCCTTAGCCATAAAACCCGGATATCTAGAAAAGAAAGCTAGTGCGAGGGTAATCTACCTATAACCCAAGGGTAAAACAGAGCTATATAAGCCGACCTTCTAGGGGGTATATTGGGGTATAAGGACGGGCTATATAGAGCTAATTGGGTTTCATGGCCTAGCGGAATATGCTAACACACTCCAACACGAACCACCCAATGTCCATCGGTCCACTGTAGTTCCACCAGTGCAACATTGAAACTCTCTGAGTATGTCTGCCAGAGGGACAGACGAAGCTGACGCCGACAGAGGTCTCCATAGTCAATGTCAAAGTTTCTCCAAGAAATAGCAGTCCCCACTGTAAGCATATAGTATGTGAGGTGTAGTGTTGTGCCTAGGGAGCACACTCCATGGCGGCAGTTTGTGCTAGTCGAGAAGCCTCCGATAGGTTGTTCCATAGTCCCAGTCCTCCTTGGCTAGGATCGCACCAGGGAACTTAAGGGCGAAGCGTGCAATATCATACACTATAGCAACCAAGCCACCCCTCACCCTCGAGGCCGTGTAGGGGAAGGGCTGCGACACAGGTACCTGAAAGCCACCCCTCACCCTCGAGGCCGTGTAGGGGAAGGGCTGCGACACAGGTACCTGAAAGGGACAGGGCCGCCATTTAATCACTCGTTCAACATTGCAGCCTCCTCCGGAGTAAACATGACAGCTGGGGCCCCTTCGCAAGAGAGACCCTTCCTGTGTACCTGACACGCCAATCTTGCAAAGTTAGCATAAGTGGATGCGAAGAAGCAGAGTCTTACGCTTGTATATCGAAGATAGCCCAGGAAACCAGCTTCTGACAATTTGAGATCATGGTCGATCGGTCAACGACATCGCTGGAAAAGTAACGACAGCCAGTCTTATCAATGTCTAGCCCGGAGCCCAATTCTGCTGCGCGGATTATGTAGTTGGTGCCAACTTTGTCAATGTCGAAAGTGCAGTATAGAAGGCCAATTGACATGCTTGGTTGGATCGTGGTAAGGTCGACGCCGTCCTTATCCTGGATCCAGAGACGCTGTATAGTGGCGTACACCTTCTCACCAAGCCCCTTCTCCTCCCGCCGATTGGTGATACGGGCAAGGTTGTACGAGAATCTGGGGTTGATTAGCACTTGAACCCCCGAGTAATCGACAACCTTACACAGCCGAAGAACAAAAGCGTATGGACGAGTAACAAAGAGCAGAATCTCGTGCAACGATGCTCCAGATCATGCACGAATAGAGTTTGATCGATAAGATGCCATGTGGGATTTTCCCATGTGAAGTAAAAAGAGATTAGATGCGTCCAATTTTGTTCGACGTAATTCTGATTGGCGGCCGTTGTAAGAGAGCCAGCGTATTACTCCTCGCACTTGACTGCCATGCTTGATGCGTCCGCCCGAATGGCAGTCCGGGCTTGGGTGAGAAAATCTGCTGCTCAGATGCGGGTCGGCAGGAAGAAGGGTTGAGAAGAACTCAGGAGATGCGTGGAAGCGGCTCTGCCACAAAGTCAGCTATCATTACCTACTGACCACAGGACAAGTTGGTTGGACGAAGTTGTATGGCATCGTGGATCGACTAGCGGCTGTCCCGGGTGCTCTGGGAGACAAGCTCGCGCAGCAGCGACTCGTAGGCAAGAGCCCCCTGCTCTCGAGATTGAACCCGCACCTCTTGACTCTTCCGCTTGAACTCTGGCGCCATGGGACTCGGTCTGCTCGGAGATTGGGCGCCGGTCGTGTTACTGTCGAACCAGGGTTGGGGTCACGCGGAGTTGCAAGCTGCTGAGGTTGTTCTACTTCTGTCACATTCCGCTCGGAGCTCGTCTCCCCCATCCTCCACCCCCAATGTCCAGGGTCTCCTTGGGTGCACCGTAGGGATGAAGGGAAGAAGCTCCCTTTAGACTCAAGATTTGATTCCTAAGTCTGGCCAATGAGCCTGTCTGGATAATGCTTCCGTGCTAGCAATACGAGTGTCCCTGCGCCAAACACGATGTCTCACGTATAACGGTAGAAGAAGCCGATGGTTATCCAGAACCGTGAAATCATTAATGGCTTGGGGTTGACTGATAAGGGTATCCATAAGCTGGGTTGGTAGCGAGCCCGGTAAAGCATACCATAGCAGCTTGCGTCGGGCCTCTACAGCAGAGAGCGCTCGCCTTCTTTCCCTCGCGAGTCGCAACTCTTTGCCCCCACAAACCTTGACTCGTCAACCAACCAGCCATCTATTCTGACCAATTGGGACTCTATAACATTACCGAAGAACGGCACTTTTATCTCTGATCAGACGCCCGGGCGTTCTGCAGCCCCAAGCCTCATCGAAATAAAAGAGCCAGCCGACTGTTCGGAGTACCAAGGTGATCCCCCGATTCTTGTCTGTGGCTCAAAACGAAGACTGATGGGTCTGCATACCCCTCAAACAGTGGCGGTCTCACATCGATCCTCGTTCCCATCCGAGTTGAACATTCGAAGCAAAAATTATGGTCTGATCCTTCCACGCTGGGCACAGTCACGCGATTTAGTTGCCGCCAATGAATCTTGCACCAAGAACACCTGGCGGATTATGCGCTTCCAATACCCCGCGTCCTTAGGTATACATGCGCCACATGAGCAAGTCAGAAAGCTGGTGCGATGCCCGCAAGCTTAGAGGAGATCGTACGAACCGCCATGTTTTATTTGCTGCTCGATAGGAACACCCAGCGAAATGCTTCGCCGGTTCGGCAGCGAAGCGCAACAAAAATACATTTCGTTTTGCTTGACGGACTTTCGAAGTGAATCACTCCATTTCTGCAGACATTACGGCTTCTACGATAATCACAGCATTGCTTCCGGATAAGCCGTGCTGACGCTGGGCCTTCTGCAGAACAAGTCTGGACACTGTCGACCAGTCCAGTTTGCAACAATCCCCGCCCTAAAATCTGAGGTCATCTTCAACCCTCCAAGGCAGTCGAGATTAAAATCCTCGGCCCCATGAGGGCGAAACCGGGGCAATGGCCGGCCAATCCGGGGTGATGCCGGGGACCATTTCGGGGTCATCCGCAACTCAGGAGACCAATCCTTGCAGAGCCCTGCATCCTGAAGAATCAGTTTCAATCTCTTGTGCTTTAAGTGTGGCATCCTTTGATCGACCAAGAACGGCAACTCCATACAGAGCATCATACCAGATATCTTATCACAACCGATCAGTCGTTCGGGGTACAAGTGTACCGTTACACCACTCTGTGAAGCCCAGGCCACGCGCCCGGGAGATCATCCCATGATGAACCAATTCGTGTATCCCGTGGCGGATGTGCGCCACAGCGGCCTTTAATATAGGGTGGAGGGATACTCCCCGAACAATACGCCGTCCCCACTCGCGGGGACCTGGCTTGGCCTAAACGATGGATCAGCTTAGTGTATACCCTTGCAGTCAACCCCGGAACTTTAATCATTTCCAAACGGTATGATCGGGGACGCCCATGGCGACCATCTGATTATAGGCATAAGAGCATTGAGGCATGGTGAAACCGTCGATTGAAGGAGAGAATGAAATGTCGGAGAGCATCGTCTCCACCCGATGTTAGGCATGGAGGCTCAACTGCATAGGTCGCTGAAGAATGTGGGGAACTTGACACCAAGTAACCGGTACGTGTCACAAATTCAAGCTAGAACTGATCAGGACTTCGCTCAAGTCCTTGATTCGTTGGAAAGCCTTCCATGAAACCAACGGCGAATCCCGTGCGGCGGTTTGAAGATACGGCCCGGGGATGAAGGAAGGACTGGTCGGCGACTCGGGCTTCTCGGGAACAAGAGGATTATTGGAAATTGGACTCGAGGGGAACCGAGTTATTGCGTGGGTCGCCGAGAGCTGAAGTAAGTGCCATGTTATTTTTCATCTTGCCAGTCGCCCATGGAATTGCCAACGAGGCCTGCCGCTAATGTTCGTCCTATTGACTGCCAGACTTTCAGCATCAACCATATCCAAATACCACTCTATAACCATATCTCGACGAGGAACAAGATGCCAGGAGATTCCGATTCTTCCTCGAAACCATCGTCGGTAGCATGTCTTCCCTGCCGCAGTCGCCATGTCAAGTGTGATGCCGTTATGCCCACTTGCACTCGCTGTCGGACAAACGCTACCGAATGCCACTATATTCGCTCGAGGAGAGGACTACGGAAACGTAGTAAGGACTCTTTATCTCAACCGCTAGAAGAGAACGTCTTTTCGATCGGTGCCGACACCTTGCCGGACTGGCTGGATGCTGCTTTACCTCCAGACTTAAGCGTAGATGTACCGTGCCCTAGAAACCAACCATACTTCCGGTGTGCGTACCATGAAAGAGTAACAAACTGACCTAAGCAGGCAGCAAAAACGTTTCTGCAGCCTCATGATGGCCCCACGATTCAAGAGTTCTCTCTCCTTGACGACGCCCTCGCCCTCCCCGAGACAGACCTTGTCACCCCCGAGGTGGCATATGACCCGATGATCCAGCTCTACTACGAGAACTTCCATCCTTCACATCCTTTCATGATACCGAGAAAAGCGCTCGGCACCTCGCTCTGCTACCTGATACCCCCGCCACTCCTCTCCATCATGCGCTATATCGGTGCTCATTATTATCCAAATCCGTCTCTCAAGCAGGAATTCCGCCAAGCAGCGTTCAACGCTGCCTCTGATGCATCAATAGGAGATGGAGCCAGAGTTCAAGCGTTGCTCTTGCTAGCCATCGTTGACCATTCACATTGCCATGAGCAGAATGCGCACCGGCTAATCCAGACGGCCGTTAGCCTGGCACTGGAGATTGGAGTAAATCGTCAGTGCTTTGCTACCGAGCACTCCTACGGCCACTCCGTGTTGGAGGAAAGCTGGAGGAGGACATACTGGGAGCTCTACGTTGTCGAGGGGCTATTAGCTGCGATGCGAGAGCAGAGTTCGTTCAGGTTATATCACGAACCGGTAAACGTGCAATTACCCTGCGATGAGAAGATGTATAACTGTGACAATGTAGGCATCAAGCAGAAAGAAAGGTTACCAGCTAATATAGTATAGGTAATACCGTCTAGGCAGAGCCTGGATGACCTCCAGAACAACTGGACACTAGGACAGGACTTTTCAACATTCGCCTACCGCATCAGCGCCGTGCAGAAGCTCGGTGCCGTCCTCGAACTAAATCGCTCCCTCGAACTCGAAGGCAGTCTCGAATCCCATATCGAAACCATCGATGCCCATCTCGTCTCCTCACTCATGGTCCTCCCTCCACTCCACGGCACAGGATACGACAGCTCCTGCCACGACGAGATGGTCTTTCAAGCTCAAATGATCCTTTACCTGTGCGTACCAATCTACCCCTTTGACACGGAAGCCATAGCAAGACTCAAGCTGACCCATATCTACCCAGAGCATTAACCTACCTCCACCACCCCCGCTCCAGCATGCGCTTCGCCTCCTTCCACGCCAACCCGCCAACCCCCTGCACCCGATTCCAACTCCCCGAAACACCAACAGAACAACTCTCGCTCAACCACACACAAGCCCTAAACTTACACTCCCACAAACTCCTCCGCGCCGCAGACCACCTCTCCGCCCTCGCCACCCTCCCCAGCGCCATCCACCGCCGCACCCCGTTCTTCACATGCGCTCTGGCAATGTGTATAATCGTGCACACCGCCGCCCTGCTCGTCGTTGAATCAGACGAGAAGAAGAAGGAGGCGATCAAGGCGCGCATTCAGCTGAGTATTGGGGGTCTGAAGGTGCTCGGGCGGACGTGGCCGCTGTCGAAGGTCGTGAGGGGGCAGATGGTTGATATGTACCAGGCGGTTAATGTGGGGAGGTAGCATATGTGCAGGGTGCAGACGGTTTGGTTAGGCGGCTGGATGTCCGAGTGGTGAGGTGTCAGCAAGAACTCTGGGCACCGTGTTTAAGCATGCATGATTCATGGACCCGAAAGAGGGATGGAAGGGGGATTCGGCGGCGTACGTGGGTATAGGTATAATGCAGAGTCGATGCGGAAGATACCCTAAAACAACATGGTCTGTATGAATGGAAAGTCCATACCGAGCTTCATAAAGAAGTCGTGGTAGATATAATCCCACTGGACGGGTCCCGTTAGTCCAGGCCAGCAGTAGCAGGTAAGGTGAACGCAGCCAAACTAATCTAACGACCACAGACGCCAGGCGAAGACACCCAAAAGCCGCTCGCACCTTGAGGGGTGAATCAAACTCCTACAGCCCCTCATACAGCTTCTGGCACATTCCTGAGCCGAGGCCCAGGCTGGGACTGGACAACCCAAGGGAGGGCTAGTATTCGAAGGGAACGGTAACAGCTGACTCCTGAGGACTATAAGACCAGTCCAAGTGCGAGAGACTCATAGAAGAAACAAGTATTTACATGATTCTACATCTAAATCTATCGATTCTATATACAAGTTCTCTACCTTCTACTCCAACTCAATCAAAGATCATGTCTAGCATACCTACTCGCCATCCTTAGCCTCCGCCCAAACCTCAGCAGGACAAACGGCGCCGGCACAAACAACACAGTCAGACAACCCAAAAGCGTACAGGCCCAGTTCACACCAAGGTTATGGAACATGGCGCTCGCGAAGATAGGAAAGCCCGCGCCGAAGCTCGAGCGCATGAAATCATTGCCCGCGAGCACACTCGCCGCATACCGCGGATACGCACCCATCAGGTACGTGAAGATACAGTAGAATATGAGACAGCTACCCAGGGCGAAGAACATGCTCGCGACGATGGGGACGATCCAGTGGATGGAGGCGTAGTTGCCTGTCCAGCCGAAGAAGAAGAGCGAGATGGGGAGGAGGATGCAGCCGAGCGCCGCGGGGGGGAGTTGCTTTTCGGGCGCGATGTCTCCGGATTCAGAGTAGTGCTTGCGCTGGAAGAAGTACTTCCAGCCGCAGTAGAGGGGGATGGCCATGGCGTAGCAGGCGACCAGGATGCCTAGGAAGGAGAGGCCGCCTTCGCCGAGGTTGAAGCCGTGGATTTCCTCGAAGACGATGGGGAAGGCTTCGAACCAGAGGTAGAAGATGCCGTAGATGAGGGAGATGTAGATGTTTAGGACTAGGACGATGGGTTCGGTGAAGCAAAGCATGAAGGGGCGGAGGAGGGTTTCGAAGAGGATGCGCTGGTGTGGTTAGCTTTTATTCCTGAATGGGTATGGGCAGGGGAAGCACGAACCTGCTTGGGTGTTCCGGAGAACTCGGCCTCCGCTTCGGTTGTGAGATCCTTCATTCCTGTCACCCGGCGCAGGCGTTTTGCTCGTCGGCTGAGGATGTTGGGCGCGTATGTCTCTGGCAAAGCGATGAAGAGGAGCACTAGGGTAAACCCTGATAGCCAGAGGAGTTCCCAGATCGTCCATGTCCATCCCTTTGACATCGACGCGAAGCCGCCAATCAAGGGCCCTACAACAGGTGCAGCGATTGCAATGGCGCCCCAGACGGCGATCATGTAGTCTCGGATTATGGGATGCCAGATATCGCCTAGAGAGGCGCCGCCCGTAGCTAGGACTGGGGAGCCTAGAAATCCGGTAAGAAAACGGAAGGCGAGCAGCATTCCGAAGTTCTTTGCATATATGACCGCAAATTGAAAGAAGGTAAAGACGAGGAGGGTGTAGATGTAGACGGGGTTTCGGCCGATGGCGGGGATTTCGGAAAGTGGTGACCAAACCATTGGGCCTGAATGAACTGCATTAGCCTTGAGCGTGGTAGAAAGAGCTTGATGATAGCGTACCTAGACCATAGCCCGCAACGAATAAACTAAGTCCCAGCGTCGCCGCGACCTGGCTGACACCAAAGTCCTGGACCACGCTGGTGACACCGGGCGAGTAGATCGAGGAGCCCAGATAGACCGAAAAGGTGAGCAGGAAGATCATCAAAGTCGTCCACACCTTTCTGGCCAGGGGCCAATACTGAGGGTTCTCGGGGTCCTCGGGACCGATCCATGTTACAAGGTTGGGATTAGGCTCTTTCTCCTTCTCGTCCTCGCCATGTTCTTGGTTTGTCAAACATGCCGACACAAAAGTATAAAGACCCCAGATGTTCTGCTGATTTTCTTCATCGACAAGACCCTTGCGCACTAGGTAGTTCTTGCATGTCTCGTCGCTGGTTTCCTCGGGATACTTGAAGACGCGACGGTTGGTGAGAAGGCGGACGACCTGCCCGAACTGAGAGTCGCGGATGATCGCCGTGGCCATTGTTGATCTGATGATGAACAAGGCCAGGGTTCAATTCCATTTTATAGGTACATATTGTAACCAGGGTCCAATGGTTCGTTGGATGTATTCCAAGATATGGCCGGAATGACTGAGGTATGAGATCATTGCCATGAGTTGATGGACCCTGAAGTGCACGGAGTATGACGCATGTAGACTCCGACACCAGCGATGAGCCTCTCAGAAGCCACACTCTCGATTATTCTCTGAAGTTCCTGCAGTCCTTATCCGAGAGCTCCGGACCATTAGGGCGATGCGACGATCGGCAGTAGTGTTCTAGAAGGGTTGGTTAGTCTTGAATCATTGTCCACCCACTTAGCAATTTGTGCACCCTGCGGATCTACTACCCGATGTCGACCAGTAGGACAGTGCAATCGCTTCAAAAGACCATGTCTGAGTAGGTTCGATTTTGAACGGGCGAGTCTTGGTATTCTTGGGTTGCAGTAGCGCACTCGGCTGTTCGCCTTCGATCAGGCCCGCGGGTACCAGTAACCGAACGACGACGGTCGCAAAGACATTTTGTGCATATCTGATGCCGTCGGCCGAAGCACCATGAGCCGCTAGAAGCTCGATCGTTGTACAGATCGGAGAATTTACCGACTTGTAATTCTGTTGTGCGGCTTGTGCCACGGACCTCGAGATCAGCCAAGCTGTCGGGAAGAGCCAGAGCTGCAAGGATTTCAAGCTGCGAGCCACACCCACAGCCGGAGAACCCCGAAGTCGGCCTGCGTCTTGATTGAGCTTGACAGCCGGACTCTGCGCGGTGTTCATGGTTCATGCTTCACGCCCAAGCCAATGATAAGCCAGTGGCCGGTGTTGCCCAGGAAGACCTTATGATGTGGAAGCCACCAAGGAGCGCTAACGGGGAGTAGCTTGCCGGCAAACGTGGTGCTGAAAACGCCCCCACGCTGCACCGACTCGCACCGGAACTCGGAATTGGCAGTCAAAGTTGGAACTCACATCCAAACTGAAAAGTATTGAGCGAGACTTGGGAGTCATAACTTTGTATGAAAGTATGCGTCATGTACTTTCGCACTCTGAGTCTCTCTCGTGCAGCTGGGGAAGAACGGGGACGCCGAATCGATCGTGTCATGGATCCACCAGAGAAAAACCAGCAGCGAGTCAGGACTCGGCGACAGTCTTAGCCTCTTAGGTAGGTAGTCCAGCTTGATCAGATAACGGGGCTTATCAGATCCGCCCACAATGCCATTGGCTCCGGAGTCTCCAGGATCATGAGAGGAGGGCGAAAATCTCGAGAGATGAAAACCTTCTGTCGCGTCTGGCCGCCAGTCCGGAACTCTGCTCCTGCTATATAGCTAGACCGTTCCCCGGTGACTCTTCGTTCTCCCCTCCTTCCTTCTATCATCCCTCTTCCTTGAGTTGTTACCCCCTTGTTAGTGTATTGTCCTGTGCCGAGCCAGGCTCTCCGCCATGGCCTTTTTGGATAAATTCATCTCCCGCACCGACCGCACCCCGGCCGAGTCTCATCCCGCTGAGCCCAAGCTCGAGAACCAACAACGCATCGACCCTGAGTCCGACTCGGATCCATCCTCCGACAGCAGTATTTTTGCTCGGAATGAAAAAGAGGTCGAGCAGAACCCGGACAAGATCACCCAAGATGCCCACCTCGGTGTACAAAAGGCCGAGGCCGCCGCCATGGTCTGGAGCAAAAAGGCCGTCTACGCGACCTACGCTTGGTGAGTCAACGATTCTTCTTCCTACGTCTTTTGCTAACAGATCAGGATCTGGGTGTGCTTCTTCCTGCTCGCGCTCCAGTCTTCCGTCAGCTCCACTGTGATCTACAACGCCTACGCCAACTTCTCCAAGGCCCCCCAGGTCTCCACCGCGAATATCCTCACCAGTATTATCGGCGGTGTGCTCAAGCTGCCGATTGCCAAAATCCTCAACCTTTGGGGTCGTGCTGAAGGGTTCGCCATCTTCGTTGGAGTCTATGCTGTTGGTCTGATCATTGTCGCCGCCTGCAATGGCCCTGACTCGTACGCCGCAGGCTACGTCCTTTTCTGGGTTGGTTACAATGCGCTCTTCCTCATCATGGACGTCTTCATGGCGGATACCTCTGGAATGCGCAACCGAGCGTTTACTTTCGCTTTCTCTCAGACGCCGTTCATCTGCACCGCGTTTACCGGTCCTCTGGCCGGTCAGTCTTTCCTTGAAATTGCCAACTGGCGTTGGGCCCACGGCGCTTTCGCGATCATCAACGTCGTCGCCTTTTCGCCGCTTGTCATAATTTTCAAGTTCTACCAGAAGAAGGCCGAAAAGATGGGAGTGTACCAGCGGGAGCCTAGTGGCCGTACCATGATGCAGTCAATCGTCCACTACATCCATGAGTTTGACTGTAAGCCTCTTAGCCACTCCCCTTTCTGGGCCTTGCTAACTTGCTAGTGATTGGTGCTGCTCTGTTGATGGCCGCTTGGATTCTCCTGCTTCTTCCCTTCAGTTTGACGGGTAACGGTCGATCCCAGTACGGTGACGCCACATTTATCGCCATGGTGGTGGTCGGTTTCTGTACTCTCTTCATTTTCGCCGCATGGGAGAAATGGTTTGCGCGCGTTCAGTTCATTCGATATGAGCTTCTGAAGCAGCGCACCGTACTGGGCGCTTGCTGCATGTCCGCCCTTGCATTCTTCGCCTTCTACTGCTGGGATCTCTACTTCTACAACTTTGTAATTGTTGTCTACAACCTCAGCATCTCGAACGCAGGTTATATGCTCCAGATCTACAACGTCGGCTCCTGCTTCTGGGGTGTCATTTTCGGACTCTACATCCGGTGGACAAAGCACTTCAAGTACGCCTGTCTCTTCTTCGGCTTGCCCCTCCTCATCCTCGGTGCGGGTCTGATGATCCACTTCCGCGGCGAGGACCAGGGCATCGGGTACATCGTCATGTGCCAGATCTTCATCGCCTTCGGAGGCGGCACCCTGGTGATCGGCGAAGACATGGCCGTCATGGCCTCCGCCGACAGAGAAGGTGTGCCCATGATGCTCTCACTCCTCGGCCTCTTCTCCAGTCTGGGCGGTGCCATCGGCCAAGCCGTCGGGGCTGCGATCTACAACAACAGTTTCGTCAATGCCCTCCGCTCGCACCTGCCAGATGCCCTCAAGGGCATGGCGAAGGAGATCAGTGACGGCGGATACCTTGTCCAGAAGGATTACCCTGTCGGGGGCGATCTTCGCAACGCCGTCAACTATGCCTGGGGCCGGAGCCAGATGTACGGGTCCATCGCGGCCACTTGTCTTCTTGTCCTTGGTATCCCTTCCATTGCCGTCTGGCGCAACTATAATGTCGACAAGAAGCAGAACAAGGGTATCATTATCTAATCTACGCCGGCTTATGTCGACTTACCGCTATAGAATGCGCTCTACGCTTAATATAATCCCGAGGGATGGGTGGAGGAGGTATTGTTCGACTATCATGGGGATCTCTTTCGTTGGTTATCGATTTTAATTATACCCATTGTTCTAGTTTTAGTTTTCGTCCCTTGGAGCATTTGTTTTTGATGTGTTACGGACGCCCTAATCGACATCCTGGTTGGCTTAGAGGGTAAAATCTCGATACGATTTCAAGAATGAAAAGTTCTATTCTTATTCGTATCTGTTTGACATCTAGGCTTTCATAATTAGCCCTATAGATTCGTTTTGATAGCCCTCTTGGAAGTACTGTGGCGAAGCAACTAACGTATCCAGTCACGGGCGATGATAACTGTTTGGATCTGGCTCGGAAAGGCATTCTGCATAGAACGTGAACCTAATACTGGTACATACACTTGAACAATCCCTAAAAATCGAATCTGTCTGGGACTCTGGTTCGTGTTCCTAGATCATTTATGTCACAGCACCAACCTACAATCAACGCAAAAACCAATAAGAAAGGTAATGGACAACAAAAAAAACATAACATACATAGCATAACATCAAAGGTTAAAATGTTAAAAAAAGGCAAAGGACAACAAGCAGAGCATAAGGCGCATATCAAAGAAACCAGAACAGTAGCATGCAACGAGATATACACTGTAAGCTTTGGCGAAACCCGCTGTCTTGAAGCACTGACAGGTACGGAGTTCGCCAGAATGCTTTGCAAATGCTCAACCCCGGGTTCTCGTCCTAGGCAGAGCCCGACTGATTCCAAGCCCATCCATGAGTGCGTACATAGTCCAGCATCTGAACAGTCTCGTTCTGACCCGCCGCCCAGGAGAGATCAAGCACGGCAGACAACGGGGACAGCGTGCCGGCATCGTATCGCCAGAACTTCACTTTCCTGCCGATCGCAGTTGCGGCCAGGATCCTGGTTGAGCCATCCACGTTGTTCTCGCAATAGTGTATCAATTGATCTGTGGCAGATGTCCACTCCGCCGGCGTATCCTTCGAGGGTCGTTTGCACTCGACAATGAAGATTTGCTTTTCGTGCAGATCGTTTGTGTTCCTGCGCGGGCCGGCTCTCAGCACGATTTTGAATACAGCAAAGTCGGGCATGGTGTCGTCTTGTAGGACTCTCTGCATAACAGCTGTCTTGTAGCCGGCGCTTGGAGGGAAATACTCGGCGCATATGGTGGTCCAAAATATATTGACTGGACCCTCGTCGGAGGTTGGTTTGATGGCGGTAAGGCAGCTGTACAGGCCAAGGTTGCGGTGGAAGGGGGATCCTGCTTCGACGGTTCCGGCCATGGCTGAAGAGGGATGATAATGGTGTTGGAGTCTGCTTTGTTGTTGGGATTCTTCGCTGCGATAGACGCTCAATTTGGTGTAGGCAAAAAGGGACAATTGAGATGGATGGATACTGTAAAGAAAGGGCGATGTACTTGAGGACCATCGGTACTCTTATACCTAGTGAGGGCTGATCCGGATTTTGAGGCGCCTGCTGCGTTATGCACTCGCACCGTCTGCGTCGGCATGGATTCCAAGGCAAGAGTATCTCTGATTTGTCTCAGGTGCAGGTGCTCCCCAAAATCTGTATGGCAATTGAGCAGCTGTTTCTTTGCGCGCGCGTACTTGAGTTATTTTCGTCGTGGGGATGTACCTCTCTGGCAAACCTGATATGGAGCTCCAATGAGTGCTGCGCAAAAACCAACGGCGTTTCCTGAGGCTGACAGACTGTTTCAGACACCAGTGCTAGCTGGAATACCCATAGGTTCAGAGGTCTTAGAGCTCATAGTCCGGTGCTCTGCTTATCGTGGCTGGCGCTTAGGCAGGTGTTCTATAGGTTGTAAGGGCGTAACGAGTAGTCCCATGGAGGGCGAGCCCTCTTCCTTCTCCGATTCAACATCATTGACATTTTCCGTCTTTCCATAGGCCGATGGACCTTTCCATGACCTTTTGAGTTAAAGTAGTTGACAGCAGTTAGTTGTCAAGACTTAAGTTCATAATGACTAGCCAATAGCGTTGCTCATAGTAAACCTCTGGATTGTCTATATGTAGCAAGCGGTAAGTCGTGAGAAAACCTTAACCATCACGTGCTGCGCTAGTTCTAATTAAAATAGGTGTGTTTTAGGCGCCGGCCCTCCGGGCATTTAATATACCCTTTAATTAAGTAGTGCGTGGCTATACTATAAAGCTATATATATATTTTAAATAGGAAATATTACTAAAAACAAGAATAATAAAACTTTTATACTTTTAATTTATTAATTAAAGGGCTTTTTTAAGGCTTGTTATATTTTAAAAAGTAGTAAACTTAGTTACTTTTAATAATTTAGTTATTTTATTTATAGGGTTTTTTTTTCCTAGCACGTGGTGGAACTTTATAAGGTATTATTTATAAATATTTTATATAAAAAAGTATTTATTAGCTAACTAGTGTGTAGTAACTAAAATTTTTTAATTAATAGTATTAATAATAGCGCTAGTACTATTAAAGTATACTATAATTAACGTGTTATTTTATATTTTAAACACCTTAGTAAGCTTTTTTATAAATAAAGTTATTTTAATAGCCCTATTAAATACTAAAAATTTTATTATAATAAATAAAGGTGCTATAATTACTTATTTTTTTAAACTCCACGTGATAAAAAACTTATAAAGGTATATAATAAAGCCCTTGGTAAACTTTCTATTAAAATAATTTTAATAAAATATATTAAAATAAATAATTATTTTTTTTATATAGGTTTTAATAAGTACTAAATTACTTTAATTAACTATAATATAATAAATCACGTGCTTAATAGCTGCCATATTATTAATAATTAAAAATTTTTATTAATATTATAAAAATTAAACTAGGTATATAAGGTTAACACAGGTTTTTTTAAGCTAATTAAAAAATTTAATTAATTAAGTAAAGGCGTGAGTGCTAAAGGTGTTAAAAACTAAAAATATATTAAAATTTATAATATTTAATTAGTTAACTTTTTATATAATTTTAATATACCCCTTTATTATTAGCATTTTTGCCGGCCTAGCCTTAGTAAGGCTAAAATATTAAGCTATTTATTTTATATATATAGCTTAAAAAAGGCAGATTATCTTACTTTTATAATTATAAAATATTATTAATTTAAGAAATTTAATTAATTTATTACTAACTTTAAGTTTATAAATCTTTTATAAAAGGCTAATAATAATATTTATATTAGCCTTTATTTTACTAGTAATAATACTATTATTTATATAAGTAATAATTAGCGTGTAGGGTAACTTTTAAATATATATATAAGGTTTTTTAATAAGTGGTTTAAAGCCCTTGGCGCGTAGTAATTAGTTAAATTCCTAGTTTTATAAGTATATAAAATTATAAAGGCTAAATAGGGCTTTTTATACCTTATATATAAGGTTATTATTAATCCCGTGGCCGCGTGGCTATTATATATAAACCTTTTAATTAACTATTTTTATATTAAGATAGGTATTAATAATATTAAATTAATACTAGCTAAGCCTTTAAATAACTATAGCTATTAATATATATTTAACTACTATATTAGCTATAACTAAATAAAAGCTTTTATTATAATTTAATTTAATAACTTAGTAATTACTACACGCAATAATCCAAGCCTTAAATAATAAAATAAAGCTATTTTTATTACTTTTAAGTATAAATACCTACTTACTAAAAATAATCTTAGCCCCTTTTAATTATTTAACAAGCTTTTACGTGTTTATAGTAATTACTATGCTAATATAAACTAATATAGCTTTTTTTTATTAATTAAAAAACTTAAATTATCACGCTTTTTTATAGGATCTTAATACCTTAATATTATTAATATATAATTTAACTTTAGTTAATATTTAAAACCTCCCGGTAAGTAAATACTAAACTATTTTATTAAGTATTTTAATAACTCTAGTATTAACACGCTTGGTTACTTTAGTTAATAAGCTATAATTAATATAAGGTTTAGGGTATTTAATTAATAAAATAATTACTATATTAAAAATATTGGTGTTTATATTTATCTTGTGTGGGGTGGCCTTTATTATTAAAACTTTTAATTAATTAGGGAATTAGCCTGGTATCTTATAGTTTAATATTCTTAAATTTTAATTAATTAGTATATTTAATACTATATTAGTATTTGTGTTAAATACACGTGGCTTAAAGTAGTTTACCTTAAAAATCTGCCTATATATATTTTAAATATTATTTAGTACTAATTTTAATAAGTTAAGGTTATTTTAAAGCTTTTAAGGGCGCGAAGCGGGTGGGGCTTAGGTTATTAATAAAAATAATATAATTTATATTTAAAATTAACTAATAAAATTTATTAATAGTGGTGTATAAGCCGGCGTTATTATAATATTAATATTTTTTATTAAAAATTAAGGTGGTGTTACTAAATTAAGGTTATTATAATAATTTAATAAGGTTGGGCTTGGCACGCTAGCATTATTATTATTATTATTAATTAGTTATTTTAGTAAAATTTTTATATTTTTAGTATGTAAGTATTATATTAGCACTAAAATAAAATTAACCTAGTATTTTAATATTAACAAGGCAGGTAATTTTAATTTAATATTACCACGTGGTACTAAAGTTAGTTAGTATTATAAAATTAGGAATATAATTTAAATTTAGCTAGTAATTAGTATTTTAAACACCTGGATTATTAAAATTAGCTTAAAAATAAGTATATTATTAAGTTTAGTATTATATATAGTAGCCCCTGGCGCTAATTTATTTAATTAAGGCAGGGCACCTTTTATAAATATAATATTAAGCAGGTAATTATTTTTATAAAACTTTAATTTATTAAATAAAATATACTTTAAATAATAAACCCGCTTCCCTAGGACCCATACCTAAAAAATTTTATTATTATTTTTTTTATATTTAACTAAATAACTAATTAAAGCTCTTGTAGCAAGCTTGTGGGACTATTTATAATTTTTAATTAATATATAAATATATAATTTATAGTTATAAGCGCGAAAGTTATTAAAATAAGGTATTAAGTTATTAATTTAGTAATATTCACGCCATAGCTACAAGGGTAACTTGCTATAAAAATTTTTAATAATAAATAGTTAATTTAAGATTATAATAGCAGCCTTAATTATTTTAGGCTATATTTTTTTTAGTAAACTAGTATTAATTTTTATGGCTTGGGCTATTATATTAATATACTAGGTATAATATTTTAAAATCTTATTAAACTTTAAAGTTTTTAGTAAAAAAGGTTAAAATATTAGACCTTTTGGCTTGGCCCAGGCCTTATACTTAAAAAACTTTTTACTACTATTTATTTTAATAACATAAATATATTATCCTGTAAGGTGCTTGTGGTATTTTTAGTATAATATTAGTTATTAAAACACTTTTTTTTTTAATATAGTATACCGCGGCTAATTAAATAGCATTATTAATAATTATAAGGTAATAATTAAATTTACTAATTTTAGTTAATTAAATAGGTTATATATTTATATACCATAGTTTTTTTAAATTTACTTCCCGCGGGACGGGCCAGAATAATATTTTATAAAATTTAGCCTTAAGGTAAGCAAAGTAGTTTAATTAATTAGTAATATTTATATTAAGGCCTTTTGCCTAGGCTATAGTATAAAGTCTAAAAATACCCGCGTGGCTAAAGCGCTTATAAAATAAATTTATATTAACTATAGTTAATTAAAAACATTATTTAAATATAAACTTTAAAAAAGGGATATTATAGCGTGTATAAGCTTGCCTTATAATAAATTTATTTAAGCTAATAAAAATATTATTTTTTTTATAATACTATATGCCAAGCATTTTTTTTAGCCTTTTAATAAATAATAAGTAAATTAAAGCCTTAGGCGCGTGATATTTATAAACCTTAATTTTTTTATATATACTATTTATACTCTTTATAATAATAATTAGTATTTCATAACCTTTAGCATGTTTAATTACTTTATTAAATATTTTATATAAGTATCCTAAGTAGTTTAGGCTGTATTTTATATAGTTTTTAAAGTTAAAATACTTAAAAAAAATAAACTTAGCTAATTTTATATTTATAAGCTACTTTATTAGTTTAGTGGTTATAGTAAAAGTAGGTATAACCAAGAATTTAAGGCTAATTTTAAGCTTTAATTTATTATATTTAAAGTTATAATTATTAAATTTATTATTATTATATAAAGCTATAGCTTATAGTTTTATACTAGTTTTATTTAGGTATAACACCCATACTTTAAAAAGCTTAATTTAATTATTAAGTTAAAGTTAAGGGTTTAAATAATAATAATTTTTTTAAAAATAGCTACCATGTTTATAATATTTATAAAAATAAACCTTATTATTTTTTTGCTTTATTTAATTAACTTATTTTTTTTTATTTATACTATTTAAAGGGCTAGTAAGCACTTTAGTATAGGGTTTTTTATAATAAACCTATTTTTTTTATTTTTTTAAGGGCGGGGCCGCGGCAGCAAGTAGGATAATTATTTTAGCTTTAGCTATAGTATTTTTATATAATTATTTTAAATTATTCTTGCTATAGTTTCTTAAAATCTTATTAATTAAAAATAATTATTAAAATATAGCTTATATTTTAAGGTTATTATAAATTTTTTAAAAAACTAATAACATGGTAATGCTAGGCTTAATAATAATATATAGGTTTTTAATAATATTTTATATAATTATAAACACTATAATAAACTTAAAAGTAGTAAAAAACTAGTTTTTATATATATTAATAACACTAAGCACTGCCTTGGTAATCTAAGGTATGCCTTATTTAATAATAATTTAGTAAATTATATTAAATATTTTATTAGTATACTTTATTAAATATAGGAATTTTATAATTTTAATATAAATTTTATAGCTAACTTAGCCCAGGAGCTAATTAATAATAAGTATTAAGTAATTTTTTTATTATTTTTAATATAATTTATTTTTAAAAGGCCTGGCAAGCAAGAAATTAATTAATTAAAAAAGGCATAGGGCTTGTAAATATTTTCTTACCTAATTAAATTACTTATTATAATTAGTTTAGCCCAAGAGTTTAATCCTAAGTAGGTATATAATAATAAAAATTATAGCCTTAAGCAGGCAGTGCTTATAATATGCCTGTTTAAGCAAGAAATTAAAAAAATTTATTAACTAAGTTACTTATTAAGGCGTCCCTGCAGCAGGATTAGGTATTTTTATAATAAAAATAGTTTATTAAGGCTTAGCTATATTAAATATTAAGTTTTAATTAGTTAAAAAATTATAGTTTTATTAATTTATAAATAGTAGGTGTTAAAAATTATGTTTTAAAAAGGTAAAAAAAGTATATAATAATACTTATTACAAGCTTTAAAGCTTATAAAAATACTTAAAAAAGTTTTAAATAATATTTTAAAGTAATTAAAAAAGTTTAAAAGCTTATAACCTAATAACTAGCTAATAATATTACTTATAGTAAACCTTTAAATTATTTATATATAGCAAGCGGTAAGTTATAAAAAAACCTTAACCATCACGTGCTGCGCTAGTCCTAATCAGGATAGGCGCGTCCCGGGCGCCGGCCCTCCGGGCGTCCGACAGTTCATTACTAGGTAGCGGCTTTGTTTTGAATCACATGACACCGGCGCGGCCACTTTCCTTCGGCCTCCTTTCGACTTTCATCCCCCTATTATCCCCCACATGTGTGGATCTCAGACGTATACTGAACTTCAATCCGAACATGACTGTTTACTTTTCGAAATTAGTTTTTGCTTAGCAAAGCCGATGCGGATCATTTATCTTATATTCCTTTTCTGACTTGCCATGACTAGGCACACGCCACTCGAAACTACATCCAATGCGCCACTACTGTGTAGTATGCGGCGTGAATATTAGCCGCGCCGCTGCCGCACCAGGAACTGTACCGGAGGAGAGCCTTTCATGGTATCAAGAGCTCCGTGTTGGTATGCTATCTGAAGCCCGGGCATATTTGTTTATAGCTAACAGCCAGCGGTCCGGCGCCACGATGATCTAGACGCCGCAACCATTAGTGGCTTGGGGTTCATCAATTCTTCCAATGAACTGACCGTCGCCGAAGACTATCAAAGCAGATTTGATGATGCTAATGTGAACCTTCATACCTACTTCCCGTTCTATGATCTGGAGCAGCGTACCTGGAGCTTCACTCTTCACGCAATATGCTGGGAAATCCTGCTACAAAGAGTCCCAGAAGGGGCTGCGAATATAGCCAAGCTTTCAAATGTCTTTTTTCAGATTGTATTCTGTACAATATGGAGTCGTCACAGATATATGCGCCCTGGCCATGATTTTGGAGGCGCAGCTCAGTTTCAGAAGCCCGTTGGAGATCCGATAAGGCGTATGACGGATGAAGGATTCGCGCAGATGTTGAGCCGCCCTTCGCAGTTTTGCGATGTGCCCGAGATATTATCATCACTCTCCCAGTTTCAAAAACCTCGATCTCGTCATAGAAGATTCGTTCCCATGACAGTGCGAATTCCTTCTGCGGGGTTTGATTTATTCTCTTCGCTTCCTGCAGAAGTCTTACATATGATATTGTCTATTCTTTCTTCAGTGGACATTCGACATTTGCGATTGGCGTCGAGGCGTGTTGCATCTGTAACCGACCCCGCATCACTCCCCCAGTCCTTCTGGCGGAGCAGGTTCTGTGCTGATGCTGAAATGGGATTTGCCTTGCCAACTAATGAATCTGGACACCAGAACTGGCGGGATGCTTATTTTCTGTTGAAGGATACTTTAAGCGACAGTTCCTGTGTTCCAAGAGTAAAGAACCGCCTTCGAATTTGGAGCCTCGTTGGCATCAACGCTACTTTGCTTGCTGGGCATATGATAGGAGACGGTCTTCATGGCGACCAATGCACGGGAACAATACTCATTCCTGCTGAGGCCGAAACACTTACTTCAGACGTCTTGCCCGGGAGAATGGTTCGTACTTCAGCCTTTGTAGATGAACATAACCTACTTCCGTCAGGCAGTAGAAAGCTCCACGATAGGGTCGTCGTTCTCCCCTTGGGAACCTGCGCCATCATCAGAGTCAACATATCTACCATTCTCTTTAATTCAGAGAAGTTCGTTTCTGGCTTGCAATTGGGCGTCGTCAATACCTCAACTCAGGCCATCACGAATCTAAGCCTCGGGTTTATTTCGCCAGACCACCAGTTGATTGAGATTGCTCCAACGGTTCGCATAACAGGTTTCGAGCTGGCTACATGTCCTCGTGGAGTAACGGGAATAAGAGCTATTGTTGACCGCGGCCCCCAACCCCAATGGGTGGGTGACACTGGAAACGGCGAAGCTCAATTTGCATTCGGAATCTTGAATTTTACGCGAGAGGGATCAGATATCCTACTCGTTGCCAGTTTTGATGTAAGCCACTGCGCAAAGAGTCAACCTCGCCAGATACTGACACTATAGGCTTTCAAAATGATTGCTTTGGGGGTGACCGAAGGCAGCTCAGAAGTCGGCTTTGACAAGCCCTTCGTATCCCAGCCTGTCTGGACGCCCACTTATCCCAGAAAAACGGTAGCCCTTGCTCCCGAACCATGGAACCCTCGACCCGATACATCAAGCCCGATTCTGAATATCGACTTCGGTGGCCCTACCGGCGAAAGGCTCACACGGCTTACGCGCATAGTTTCACACATGGTCGACAAGTCATCGCCTTTTGTCGGACTTTCGTTCTACCTTGATGATCAAAGCTTCTTTCACTTTGGCCAGCGAGGCTCAATGGAAGTTTCATCATTCATTGATGGGCCTGGCGGAGAGTTGATCTCAAGCATCATAGTCGAAAGGTCCGCAGAGGATGACCGGGTCCTCTCGCAACGGGTACGCTTCATGGTCCACTTCAGGAAGAACTGCCGACTAACTTGCTTTCTATAGATAGTCACAAACCTTGGAAACGAACTCATCTTCAGTTCAAATGAGTTAGAACACTCTCAGGTGGCAGAGCACATTCCAGTACTGAACGATGGTTTGGGGCCAAACCCTTTCATAAAAATGGAGGAGAAGATTATAGAGACTCTGAAGCCTCACCCTGGACACCAAATAACAGGTTTGACTGCTACCACCGAAGTAAGTCCAGTTACATATGAAAACTTCCGTTTACTGAACGTTTTTAAAGGCAGATGCCGGGTTCTTTCTGAATCTCGGGTTGCAGTGCGAGAAACTGCAGCAGGCACCTGACTCGTCCTCAGCCGGAGAAAAAAAAGGCGTCACAAATTCGGCTTCTTTATCTGCAAGCCTAGCGTCATCTTTGGGCTCCTATATTATCGCCGAGGCAGGAAATGGACTCAGAGCTTATACGTCTGCAGCCTTGCAATCAGTAAAATGCATACGAATCTCAAACGGGAGTACCAGACGCCCACGGCTCGATAATGAAGTTTCTGGACTATGGTTTGAATATCACGGGTCGTGTCCTTCAATTGTTGGCCAGTGGCTTTGTGAGGGTGCGTCCATGAGCCTCGACACAGAAGAGATAATAACGGGAATCACTATCTGGCTTTCCGATGGCAGATACTCTCGCGCTGAAAGGGTGTACAACGGCCGCGTGATTCGCGTTTCAATTACGACTACCCTGCGGACTGTATCGTACCCAGAGGAACTTCCACCGACAAAGTACACTGTCCTCCGGTTCCACGGTAGCCACCTTGAGAAACTTGTAAGAAAGCCCCATATCACGCCATTGGTTGCGCATGATACTGATTTCATTCACAGTCGCACATGGTCTGGGTCTTCAACAATGCCTGGGACTTTCCCAGGGTGATACCTATTCCCACGTTGTCCGGCGCTAAGGTGACGCTCTGGCATCCGAATGACTTCCTTGCTACACGCCCATTCGCTTCGCCGGATAAGGTGCTATGGAAGGGGATCAGTGTCACGGATAACCTGATCTCCATAACGGGATATCACGGCCATAATAACGGAAACCTTGTCACGGGCTTGAAATTTACATATTCATCTGGCACTTCCAGGGAGATGGGCGATGTGACCGGTCACCAAACTCACAATGTCTTGACATTCGAGCCTGATGAAGAGATTCAAACGGTTGAGTTCATTGCTGACTCGAGGCGTCTTCTGGACGTGGTCGTAAGTGTGATTCCTTTCTTAGTCGAGGGATGTATAGATTGACAAAGAGATAGTTTCATTCTGAAAAAGGCAGCAGCGGCAAGAGCCGCAGGCGTGCACTTGTCGATGCGCCTGACTCGGAGGCATTCGAACGTCACGAAGTCGATACCTTTCAGCGAACGTTTCAATCTCATTATTGGGGCTCAGATACACCTGATGAAGGAGTCCTGTCTGGGGAGGTGGTTGGTATCTGGGGCTTTCTCATGGCAGACGAGGCTCTTGTTACTGGCTTCGTTCTTTTGGAAGAGTCTTAGATAGTCCGCAACGCTCCTCCGGTGTCTCTGGCGAAGCATATTCTGCGCGGATGCTGAGATGGGATTTGCACTACAGTTAACAAGAGCGGGCACAGGACTGGCGAGACGCTTACTTGCTGCTAAAGCATGCTTCACGAGACGGATCTGATTCCTGCTTCAGCTCTGCTTCAGCACGTGTCAAAAGCCGTTGTCGCATTTGGGACATTGTCAATATTAATGCTCCTCTGCTCGCGGAGCATGAGGTTGACGATTACTCTTCAAGGAACCTTACCGGCACTGAAATCCGAATGAGTCAAAATCAGCTTTCCGTGAGATTCACAATGCTGGAATCCCTCCCATTTTCTCTGCCTCAACCATCTCTTGTACTTTGTACCTACATCATCCACGCATCGAATATCTCACACCTAAAATGTCGCAGCAGAACAGACCTGCCTCGCAAAGCCCGGTGCCAACCGAGGATGAACAGCGACGGCTCAACCATCAAATCCGCTTGGTCAAAAAAGGCCTCAAAAAGGGGTCCTTCAACGCCGAGTACTGGACCAACTCGGCCGAGCTGGAGAATCTCCAGCTCCAAAGGACAGAGATATCTCGAAAAGCCTCCATGAGAGACTGGGAGGGTGCAGAGCCCTGGGAGAACATACCAAGGGGTCAGGAAGTCAAGGCGAGCATCTGCGCCCATCAGGCAAGCCTCCGCATTGCGAAAAAGCGTGCCGACAATCTCGACCCCGAAAATGGTGGGCAAAAAAGAAGGCGCGTGATTTTTTCATGAAGCTATTCACGACGAGCAGGACAGGGCTCGGCGTCATGAAACGGGCACGGACGACAGAAACTCGGGGGACCAGTCTTCGTTCCGCAAGGAACTGATAGCAACTGGTGATGCAAAGCATCCGAAATTCGAATGGCTTTGGGTCCCCGTTCTCGGCAGATATTGGCCTGAAGAGGAAGTCGTGGCCGCCCACCTCTTCCCGTGCATGCACGGGCAAGAGAGCATGGACGATATCTTCGGGAAGACCAAGTCACCAGAGCTTTTCTCCGCCCGGAATGGCATTCTTGTGCCCCGTTTCTTCGAAAAGTATCTTAACGCGGGGAAGATTTTGATTGTCCCAGATCTGCCCGACGACCGCCCGCCCCTGGCGGAGCTTCTTGCCTGGGTCTCGCAGGAGACACGCGAGTTTAAGCTGCGAATCATTGACCCTAAATGGGAGAAACTCGACCATCTCATTCATCTTAATGATGAAGAGACCTAGAGGTCTCTAGATGGGAAAAGACTTGTATTCCGCACCAATTTCCGCCCGGCAGCGCGGTACCTGTACTACCATTATTGTATCCAGAGCCTGCGCCGTGCCTGGGCCCACAACACCAATGGAGGCTCACTCCCCATCCTAAGGGATGAGGCAGGGCGGCTCTTCTGGGGCATGCCGGGTAGATATATACCCAAGAACATGCTGCTTGCGTTGGTGGAGGAGGTGGGTCACAACTACCAAGACATCCTAATTGGTGCTGGATGCAGTAGAGGCGACTCAGACAAAGTCCTGGAGACGGCCGCAAATGCAGTCAAGGCACGGCGGTCCGCGCTTAAGGACATGTATTGGGGCACCGAGGAGAGTACGGACGATGATGATGAGACGGACGATGACCTCGAGGCATGGGGTGGAAGGGTGTGATGGATTTCGTTTTCTTTTCTCTTCTTTAATTCATGTTTGCTTAGTTTTATTGTTGTATAAAGCTGCCAGAATTGATCAATATCAATACCAAAGGCATTTCATCACTCAAGATTGATCGAGTACATGTAAGCGACGTAGACTACAGCCAACAGGTGGCTGATGAATGCCCTCCTTACATCTTTCGACGGTGCTAGGAACTGTATGGCTTCCGGGCAATGTTTCATGGTGTCTCCAAGTAAGGAGTAAATGAAGAGACGGATGACATTCCCGGATATCACAAAAGGCGCGAGGGGCACTCGCACTGTCAGCTTTTTTGACGTATAGGCGCGGTTTTTATGGATGTATGGCATGGGTCCGCGGAGTTCTGCAGTATCCTTTAGTGCTCTAGTGTCACCCCTGTTCCAGTCCATACATCTGCTTTGCAATCACTTAGTTCACTCTCATTATTGGGGCTCAGACGCACTTGAGGAAGGATCCCTATCTGAGGTCCTTGGGATCTAGGGCTTTCTCAGCTTTATTCTTCGGGAGAGTCCTAGATAGTCCATGGCTGTGGATGCAATGCAGGTGGTGTAGGTACGGTGGTACAAACTACAGAGCAGTTACTCCGCATCTCTAGGAAGGCTCAGGACCAAGGTAGGTAACCCTTCGCCTCGACGATCCCTGCGTCCTTCCCCTCTCCCCCTCGCGTCTCATGACATCCCAGGCACTTACCACCTCAATGTCCATTCTACCTGTTGCTACCATCTGCTATTGCTAACACCATGCTCATCCCACTACTAGTCTCCATATCCAGCCTAACGCACACCACAGCAAATGCAATCGCAACACAAGATCAAGACTTCGACCCCCTCACCTACATCGACCCCCTCATCGGCTCCACCAACGGCGGAAACGTCTTCGCCGGCGCCTCACTCCCCTACAGCATCGCAAAAGCCGTTGCGGACGTCGACGGCCAAAACACAGCCGGCTTCGCGTCCGACAACAGCCGCGTAACCGGCTTCTCGGCCCTGCACGACTCAGGCACAGGCGGGAACCCCTCGCTGGGGAATTTCCCGCTGTTCCCACAGATCTGCTCGGATGGGGACGATGTCAACAGCTGTGTCTTTGGGAAGAGTGCCCGCGCGACGGGGTACGTCAACGACTCGGTTGTCGCGAGACCAGGGTATTTTGGACTGCGGATGGAGAGTGGGATTGGGGCTGAGATGACGGTTTCGGCGAGGGCGGCGCTGTTTCGGTTTGCTTTTCCTGCTTCGGCTTTGTCTGGTTCTGGGTTGGAAGGGGGTGGCGAGGGAAGTTCGCTGATTCTGCTTGATCTGACGGATCTCTGGGATAGTCGGCAGAATGCCTCTATTTCCGTTGACCCTGGGAACGCGAGGATCATTGCCAACGGGACTTTCCTCCCGTCGTTTGGCGCTGGATCGTACCGGTTCTATACCTGCGTTGATTTCTACGGCGCCTCGGTGCGGGATAGCGGGGTCTGGGTGAATGATCGCGCTGGCACGGATGTCCAGGACCTTTACGTGACGAGGGGGTTTAACCTGTTCTATATCCAGGCTGGCGGATTCTTCAGGTTCCATCGGCCGGACGAGGGAAATCTCACAGTGACTGCACGGGTAGGGGTAAGCTACGTGAGCAGCCAGCAAGCCTGTCAGAATGCAGAAAGGGAGATCCCATCACCATTGGATGACATTGACCGACTACGAAGTGAAGCGGAGGAAGCGTGGAGGGAGAAGCTGAGTCCTATCTCAGTCACACCTGGCGGTGCAGGTGAAGACCTCCAGCGGAGTTTCTGGAGCGGGCTTTACCGCAACATGCTCGATCCACAGGATATGTCCGGGGAGAATCCGCTATGGGATAGTGAGGGGCCGTACTTTGATTCGTTTTACTGGTAGGCCCTATACCTCCTCCCATCGCCATTACATGGCTGGCCTGCTGACTGCAAGAATAGTATATGGGACTCGTTCCGAGTCCAACACCCCCTCCTCACAATAATCGACCCGGAGACCCAGTCCCTTATGGTTCGCAGCCTCCTTGACACCTACAAGCACGAAGGGTACCTCCCGGACTGCCGGATGAGCTTATGCAAAGGCTGGACACAGGGCGGCTCAAACGCTGACGTCGTGCTTGCGGACGCCTATGTCAAGAATCTCACTGGTTCAGACGCCAACGGGATTAACTGGACGCTGGCCTATGAAGCCATGGTCAACGACGCCGAGAACGAGCCGCTGGAGTGGTCGTACCAAGGCCGCGGCGGGCTCAAGAGCTGGAAGAGCCTGGGTTACATCCCGTACCTAGACTTCGATTACCTGGGCTTTGGGACAAATTCGAGGAGTATTTCGCGCACTGTCGAGTACGCGTATAATGATTTCTGCGTTGCAACCTGCTGGAAGTGGGTGCCTGAGGCCACCGGCGGCCTTAGGGCTCCGGTGGAGGAAGGTTCTTCCGGCCCGAATGGCCACTATAAAATTCTTTATTTATCCCTAAAATATCTAGCTTAATATATAATATAATATAAAAAACTTTTATATATAATAATTATTTTTTTTTTTAATAGGTTATAAGCCCGGGTTTACTTAACTTATATATTTAATTAAAAGTCTTTTTTTTTAAATTAACCCATACTAACTAAATACATAGTATTTTTTTTATTTTATTTATCTAGCTTTATATTTTTTTTTATAATTTTACTAATTATTATAATAATTAAAAAGCCCTATGCTTAGGGCAAAGGCCTTATTATAAAGGTATAAATATTATAACTTTATTTTATTTTACCTTAAATTTTTTATTTTTTTTTTTACCTTTACCTTTTTAATTAACTTTTAACTTTATAAATATTTGCTTTTTAAGGCCACATGTATTTAATTTTTTTAATAAAAATAAGTTTTTTTTAATAGTTAAAAAGTTCTAGGACCTTTAAAGGTAATATAATACCTTTAAATTTTTTAACTTAAATTTTAATTTTAACTACTTTTTAAAAATTTAAACTAACCTTTAAACCTTTAATTAGCTATCCCTAGTTACTAGTTTTTTTTTTATAACTATTTTAGTATAGGCTTTAGCCTATTTAATTTTAATTTTATTATAGTAACTTTTTAGGGCTTATTATTTTTAATTACCTTAAGTTTTTAATTTTTAAGTACTTTAATCCCTGGCTTCTAGACCACTTTAATTTTTTTTATTATTTAGTTTTTTTATATTTAATTTTTTTATATTTAGTTCTCCTATATTAAGTTAAAATAAAAAAAAATAACCTTAATTAAAGTGGAGAATATCCTGGTTTTAACCTTAAAAAATTAGTAAGTTAAATAAAACTAATAAGTATTTTTAAAACTTTAAAAGGCTAGCTATAGCTATTTTTTAAAATAGCTAAATTAAAAATATTTTATAAAAACCTTTATTAGTTTTTTTTTATTATACTAGCCCTAGCAGGTAGAGATACCAAAACCCCTAGCTAATAATTTATTATAAGTTAAGCTAAAAATATAAGTATTAATAATAAAGTTTTAGTTACTATTATACCTTTTATGTAACCTTTTACTTAGCCTGCTACTAAGGTTATTATTACTAAGCCTACACCCCTAGTAAATTATAATAAGGTAAAAATTTAATAGTAAAACCAAGACCGGGCTATGGCTTTAATCCTTAATTATTTAAGTTTAAATTTATAAAACCTTTTTATTAATAAATAAATAATTTATAAATTACTTAATAAGATTAAAAGCCACCTTAAACTTAATACTAATATTATAATTTTTAAGGCCTGGGCTAACTTAATATCCTTATTTTATAATAAAAGTATTTTTAACCTTAGCAAGAAACTTAGGGAAATTTAATAAAAATTTACTTATATTAATATTACTTTTTTAATTAAACTTATTATTATTACCTTTTACTAAGCCCTAGGTAATTAATTTAATTATTTTAAGGCTATATATTTTAATAATTATATTATTAAACACTTTTTAAGGAATATTACTACACTAATTATTTTTTTAAATAACTTTATAATTACTATTAAGTTTACTAAATTAAACTAAAACTAGGGTACTAGTACCCTAACACTTTTTTTTAATAAGGTATTTAAGCTTAATATTAAATATTATAAAAATTACCTTAATATTATTTAAATATATAAAAATAAGGGTATTATAAATATTACCACATGCTATTATCTTTATTATAACATGCTTTTTTATAGCTAAAAAACCTGCTATTAACTTTATTTTAAGCTTAAAACTACTTAAAAAAAACTTTTAGGGTGGTAAGGGCGTTAAGCACCCTTAAAAAAATTTTAAAATTAAAAAAAATATAAAGCTTATACTTAAGCTAGTACTTATAATTTAAATTAGTTTAAATTTTAAATAAAAAACTATTTAAAATAGTTTTATTTAATAAATTACCTTAAATAATAGTTATACGCAGCATGTTACTTATAATTACTTTTTATTTTAAAATCTTAAGCCCTATACTAGCCCTAGTATTAAGAATATTAATCTTAAAGTTTTTAATACCTAAGGTATTAATATTATTAAAATTTTTTATTATATTAATAGCTAGCTTAAAATTTTAGCTTTAAATAATATTTTATATTATTTAAACATGTTTTTTATACTAATTTTTATTTTTTAGTTACTAAATAAATATTACTTAATTAATTTTAGCTAGTAAAATATAAAAGCTAAAAAGCTACAGGGTATTAATATTATTATTTTATATAGTTATAAATTAACCTAGTATATGGCTACTAAAGTTTATAAAATATTTTTTTTTAATTTTTACTAGGGCCTAGTAATACTAGTTATTTTAATATTAATAGCCTTTATTTTTTAGGATAAATTTTTCTAGCTTTAGTATTAATAAATAGGCTATACCTTTAAAAATTAGCTTAATAAAATAAAAAAGGTAATTTATAATATATATATACCTAAGGGCTATATTTATAAATCCTATATTATTATATATTAGTAGGTTAAGCCTTATAAAGGTACTATAATATTTATTAATTAATTATTTAAATTACTTTATATAAATATTTCTGGCCTATATCCACTTTTATTTAATAAAAAGGTATATATTAATTTTATTATAAATAATAAATCTTATTATTACTAGGTTATAATACTAGCTAGTAAAAATAAATTTATTATTTAGGCTTTTTTTATTATTTACTAATATAACACGCCCAAGCTCCCGCTGCACCATGTATACTATAATTAAAAAAAAATATTTATAACTTATAATATCTTATTTATAGCTTTAAAGTTATTATAAAAACCTTTAGTATAAACTAGTATAAATAAAATAGCCATGTTAAAATACTTATTAGTAAGTTACTTAGCCTTATATAATTTATATTATATAATATTAAAGCCCTAGCTAACATATAGTTTAAGTTTTATAAAAATATTAATTATTTATATAATTAAACTTTATATTTTATACTAAATAATATTATACTATTTAAAGCTTAATATAGCTACTAGCTAAATATCTTTTATATTTATATTTTTTAATTTAAGGTTTATATTTTAAACCTACTAAAAAAGTAAAAAAAGCTTTATAAAAATAGTAAAATAAAAATTAAAAGGCTAGTTAGGTTTAATAAAAAAATAAATAAGTTATACCAGGTTTTTTTAAATAATAGCTATATAGTTTTAGTATATAATATTAATATTATTAAGAATTACTATATTAGGCTAGATTTTTTACTAAAAGTAATTACTTTAGCACCTTTAAAAATCTTTATTTTTAAGGCTTTACCTTTTTTAAGGATTTTTATCCCCAAGGCTTTACCTTTTTTAAAAATATTTATTTTTAAGGCATTACTTCCCCTAGGAATCTTTATTTTTAAGGCACTGCTTAAAGCTTTAAACCTTTTAAAAATTTTTATTTTTAAGGCACCTAAAGCTTTAGTATTTTTAAAAATCTTTATTTTTAAAAACTTACTAGCTAATACTAACCTAAATACTAAAAAAAATCTTAAAAATAAATTCTTAAAAAGCTTAGCTTTTAAGGACTTTTTTAAGTATATAAACCCTAAGAATCTAGTAATAAAAGCTACTAATTTAATTATTAAAGTTAATATATTTTTAAAAAACTTAAATTTTAGCTTTTATAATATTAGCCTAGTATACTACACACGCGCCCAGGCTATTATTAATTTTAAAAAAGCTTTTTAAATCCTAAATAAGCTAGCTTATTTATTTTATTTTTAAAATATTACTAAAGCCATGTAAAATAGGATTACCTTAGTTAATAAATTTTATTTAAATAATTTTTAAGTACTAGCTAGCAAGCCTAGCTTAAATAATATTTTAATATTAGCTATAATATTTTATAAGTAAATTTTTAAAAAAAAAATAAACTAATAATTTAGCAAGCTAAAGCTAAAGGTAAATAAAATAAGTAGTTTAAGGGTATATAAAAAAATATAATTTTTTAATAAAAAATAAAACTTAAAAACTTATTAACCTGCCTTTTAAAAAACACTTACTCTTTAGTAAATAAGTTTTAAAGGTTAAAAAAAAACTAAAAAGCTAAATTTTTTATTATAAAGCTTACTAGGTAATTTATGGCTTTAAATAAGTTTATAGGCTTAATTATTATAAAACCTTTACTAAGGTAATAAAGCTAATAAGCTATAAGCTTTTTTTTATTATTACTACCGCGCTAAACCTTAAAATTAAGTAAATAAATATAAAAATAATATTTTTATATAAGAATATTAATATTATAATTTTTATAAAATAACCTTATTTTTTTATTAATAACTTTAAATATATTTACTAGCTTTAAAAGGCCCTTTATAACTTAAAGTAAGTACCATAAATTTAATATTAATTATTTATAAATTTTTTAGCTATTTTAGGCTTTTATTTTATTTATTTAAATTTAAAAGTTTTTATTAATAGCAAGATTTTTATTATTATATATATAAATAATTTCTTACTAGTTAGCAGGGATAAAATCTAGATTTAAAAAATTAAAAATATTTTAAATAAATATTTTAAAATATTTAATCTTAGCCTATGCTATTACTATTTTAGTATAAAGGTTTATTAAAATTAAGCTAATTAAATACTTTAGCTTTTTTAGCTTAGTTATATAAACAAGATTTTTTACTAATTTAGTATAAATAACTTTAAAATTTATAATATATTAATAAATCCCTACTTAAAGCTAGAGCCTGCTTTTAAAAAATACTTAGCTTTAGTAAATATTTTAAAGTGGTATTTGTCAGGGCCAACGTTTTTCCGTTTAACATCACCGGAGCTAATCCACTGTTAGTCCGGAGTTAATACCTTAGGTAACCTAAGCTTTGGCCTTAGGCCGCCAAGGCTTGGCATACCTTATTATTATATTAGGCTATATAACTTAACTAGGTTATTAATATTTAGGGTTTTA